>NC_052961.1:15263457-15417935 GCF_013358895.1 Oreochromis aureus | reverse complement strand
ATTAACAATTACATTTGAGGGACCCTTAGCATGTTCAGGATTTTTCCAGCTGTCCATTTTGCTTTTCCAATTTTCTATAAGTTATTACTGTTGTGCTAAGTCATAGCATTTCTGCTGCTTTTCAGTATTTGTGCTAAATACAGCATTTCTGCTAAATCATACTATTTCTGCTATTTTATGAGATTTGTGCCAAATACAGCATTTCTGCTAAATCATACTATTTCTGCTATTTCATAAGATTTGTACTAAATATAGTGTTTCTGCCAAATATAGTATTTCTGCTTAATTATAGTATTTCTGCCATTTTATAGTATTTGTGCTAAAACATAGTATTTCTACTAAATGTAGTATTTATGCTTAAACATACTATTTGTATATATTTCTGCCAGGTCCCCAGGCAGCTAATCCTCTGTGAGGACTGATACATATAAAATTTACATATCAGGGCCTGCACGGCTTCCCAGCCAGCCAATCATATCTGAGGTCTGCCCTTTCTTCTCTCGTCATATCTCAGCGACAGATGTACAAAGAGCAATGCAAATCACAGTCAAAGTACACGAAAGTACGCTGATTCACCCAGTACAAGAATTATGCTTCTAGTCCACGTAGTTTTTGAGTTACACGACGTTTTGTAACTCCAAAAACAGCGTTTTAAGCCTCACCGCAATCTAATTCTGACTGCTCATCACCCTGTTTTCCAGGCGCCGCTCTCTTTCCCAGTGGCGCAGTTGGTAATGACACAGGTCTGCAACCCAAAGGTCGTGGGTTCAATTACACCTTGGGCAACATGTTTTTTTTCCCTACAAATTAATACACTATCACAGACCACTAATTCATATTCATCATTTATTACAATTCTGCAAACTTTTATGATTTTAGCAGCTTTTCTAATATGGACCTCAGATTCTTCTTAACACTCCATGGCACAAATACTGTTCCCTTTAGGCTCTGTGTATGTGTGTGTGTATCAATATTTCTCCCATTTTAAAGTATTACTCCTCCATAATTGTATTTCTGTTAAATCAAAGTACTTTTACTACATCTTAGTACTTCTGCTCAATCATAGTATTTCTGCTAAATCATAGTATTTTGCCAAATTATGGTTTTGTGCCAAATCATAACATTTGTTTTATGTTATAGTATTACTACTAAGTGGAGGAATTTCTGTCATGTTACAGTATATGTGCTGATTACAGTATTTCTGCTAAATCATAGTATTTCTACTATATTATATTTTTCTTTCTAAATATAGCATTTCTGCTATATAATTGTATTACTGCTATGTTATAATATTTGTGCTAAACCAGAGTATTTCTGCTGAAACATAGTATTTCTGCTGAATGATAGTATTTCTGTCAAATTACAGTATTTGTGCTAAAACATAGTATTTTTAAAAAAAATTTTCAATATTAATAGTAAATTACAGTGTCTCTGGTAAATCGCAGCATTTCTGCTATGTTGTACTGTTTTTCTAAATCATAGTATTTCTGTAATGTTTAAGAATGTTTGCCTAAATATATTCTTTTCTGTTATCTTATACTATTTCTCCTAAATTCTTGTATTTTGAGAAGTTATCGTGTTTCTGGTAAGTTACAATATTTCTGCTAAGTTCTGCTATGCTATTGTATTTCTGCCAAGTATTATGTTTCCTCTAAGATATTGCAGTTCTGCTAAGTTACTACATTTTAGCAAAGTTCCTTTGCTTCTGCAAAGCTTTTACAAATTCTGCAACTTTTCAGCTTTTTCTGCTAGTTTCGGCAGACAGCTTCAGCATTACAGCATCCACACTGCATTTTCGCAGGAAATGCAAATTTTTCTAGTTATTATTATTCTTCAAGTTGCTCCCGTTTTTT
Source organism: Oreochromis aureus (assembly GCF_013358895.1). Taxonomy (NCBI): domain Eukaryota; kingdom Metazoa; phylum Chordata; class Actinopteri; order Cichliformes; family Cichlidae; genus Oreochromis; species Oreochromis aureus. The sequence continues at coordinate 15,416,082 of NC_052961.1, read as the reverse complement.
CGTCCGTTAACTACTTCCACAATTTTCAGCCGATTTTCACCGTTCAAATTTTAAACTATTCTGCTATTTTTGCTAATTCCTGCAATGACTTCTGGTATTTTCTGCTGTTATACTTTTTAAAATATTAAGCTTTTTATGCAATTTTTTGTCCCATTGAAATGAATGGAAAACTTCCAAAATTCTGCTAAAACTTACTCTTTTTTGAAACTTAACTACTTTTTACTACTTTCACCTAGAACAACCATTCAAACTTTAAAATGTTCGCAAATTATTGGGCTATTCATGAATGATTCAGCTTTTTCATATCTGTTACCATTTTCATATTGTCCCTCTTTAAGTTTTGAGTTTCATTTTTGTGATTTTTCACAAAATACATGCGTTGTTATGGTTGCTATGCACTTGGTTCTAAGTGAGCCACTGTACCTTTGGCAATTTTCTCTTCATGTCCGAACAACTTCTTGCTACTCGGTCAATTTCCACTCAACCCCCACAAATTATACATCAAAACGTAGGTATTTTTGCTGGCTTTCAGAAAATGTCACTATCATTCTTGTGGGATTTACAGATTTTTTGCAAATCTCCTCAGAGCAACACAAGGTCTGAAAACTTCCCATAGAAAGTCAATGGAGAGTTCGTTCAAAGTCACAGCTGGATTTCTCTAATGAGAGGCATATTCGAATCGTCATATCTCCTTAACGAAGCGAAGTTAAGACATGAGGCTTGTCCCGGTATATCTTCAGACACTCCTGACGCTCACAATTCAAGAATTTTTTTCTCACCTGTTACCGTTCTGAAATGAGTTAGACTTGTTTGAGGGTAGGAAATTCGTCCTTCGCTCAGATTTCTTCAGCTTTCAAACTCTGGAAATGAGGCACTTTTTTCTCTCGTCATATCTTTTTGATAGATTTCCACAAAGACCTGAAAATTTCCATGACTGTTCACCAAAGCCTGCTGTCTCTTACGGTGAAAGAATTATATCGATACTCCAAATAGATTTAGAGTTAGAAAGCGTTGTTTGAGGGCAGGTCAAGGCAGTTTTTGCTTCGCCTCTACTCAGTTATGGTGCATTACAAGTCAAATATCTTTAATAATTCATATTTTAATGATAAATTGTTAACACTTGAAGATTCCCCCATTTCTTCTGAACAAAACGGTGTAAGAATGACCGTTCTAGCCCCTACGGTTAGGAAATTATGGCCATTTGTTTGAGAGGAATCCTCACTATGAGAAATACACTGCAGAAATCCTGTCTCTGTGCTCTGTGTGTGTAAAACGGCTGCACCTGTTTTGGCGGGAAAAGTACACAGCCTCTCTGATTGGTGGATTCAAATTTAGCAGCTCCCAGGCTGCTTGACTGACCTAGAAACTTGCTTGTCTCTCCCTATATGTGTGTGTGTGTGTGTGTGTGTGTGTGTGTGTGTGTGTGTGTGTGTGTGTGTGTGACAGAGAGAGAGAGAGAAAGGGAGGCGAGAGAGAGTTTTATGGGAGCATCTTATTATATGATTTAAATTCAATATATTTAGACTGGTTGACTGAATTTGATCCTGTGTGTGTCACTCTGTGCATGTGTGTTTCCATATGTGTCCATATTTGTGATTGTGTCACTGTTATACTTTTTTTTGCTGATTTTTTTCATTTAACAATTACATTTGAGGGACCCTTAGCATGTTCAGGATTCTTTCAGCTGTCCATTTTGCTTTTCCAATTTTTCTATTTAAGTTATTACTATTGTGTTGAGTCATAGCATTTCTGCTGCTTTTCAGTATTTGTGCTAAATACAGCATTTCTGCAAAATCATACTATGTCTGCTATTTTATGAGATTTGTGCTAAATACAGCATTTCTGCTAAATCATACTCTCTCTGCTATTTCATAAGATTTGTGCTAAATATAGTGTTTCTGCTATTTCTGCCAAATTTAGTATTTTGATTAATTAGGGTTTTTCTACCAAATCATAGTACAGTTTTACTGCTTTTTATAGGATTTTTAGAGGATATTTATATTGCTTAATATAGTATTTCTGCTTTTTATAGGATTTGTGCTTAATATAGTTTTTTCTAAAAAATGTAGTATTTATGCTTAATCATACTATTTGTATATATTTCTGCCAGGTCCCCAGGAAGCTAATCCTCTGTGAGGACTGATACATACAAATACATATCAGGGCCTGCACGGCTTCCCAGCCAGCCAATCATATCTGGGGTCTGCCCTTTCTTCTCTCGTCATATCTCAGCGACAGATGTACAAAGAGGAATGCAAATCACAGTCAAAGTACACCAAAGTACGCTGATTCACCCAGTACAAGAATTATGCTTCTAGTCCACCTAGTTTTTGAGTTACACGACGTTTTGTAACTCCAAAAAACGGCGTTTTTCGCCTCTCACCGCAATGTGATTCTGACTGCTCATCACCCTGTTTTCCATGCGCTCGCTCTCTTTCCCAGTTGCACAGTTTGTAATGACACAGGTCTGCAACCCAAAGGTCGTGGGTTCAATTACACCTTGGGCAACATGTTTTTTTTCCCTACAAATTAATACACTATCACAGACCACTAATTCATATTCATCATTTATTACAATTCTGCAACCTTTTATGATTTTAGCAGCTTTTGTAATATGGACCTCAGATTCTTGTTAACACTCCATGGCACAAATACTCTTCCCTTTAGGCTCTGTGTGTGTGTGAGAGAGAGCGAGAGAGAGCCTTTTGATGGGAGCATCTTATTATATCACTTAAATTCAATATATTTAGACTCGTTGATTGAATTTGGTCCTGTGTGTGTCTCTCTGTGCATGTGTGTTTCCATATGTGCCCATATTTGTGATTGTGTGACTGTTATACTTTTTTTTGCTGATTTTTTTTTCATTTAACAATTAGATTTGCGGGACACTTAGCATGTTCAGGATTTTTTCAGCTGTTGATTTTGCTTTTCCAATTTTTCTGTTTAAGTTATTACTATTCTGTTGAGTCATAGCATTTCTGCTGCTTTTCAGTATTTGTGCTAATTACAGCATTTCTGCAAAATCATACTATGTCTGCTATTTTATGAGATTTGTGCTAAATACAGCATTTTTGCAAAATCATACTATGTCTGCTATTTCATCAGATTTGTGCTAAATATAGTGTTTCTGCTATTTCTGCCAAATTTAGTATTTTTGATTAATTAGGGTTTTTCTACCAAATCATAGTACAGTTTTACTGCTTTTTACAGGATTTTTAGAGGATATTTATATTGCTTAATATAGTATTTCTGCTTTTTATAGGATTTGTGCTTAATATAGTTTTTCTAAAAAATGTAGTATTTATGCTTAATCATACTATTTCTATATATTTCTGCCAGGTCCCCAGGCAGCTAATCCTCTGTGAGGACTGATACATACAAATACATATCAGGGCCTGCACGGCTTCCCAGCCAGCCAATCATATCTGAGGTCTGCCGTTTCTTCTCTCGTCATATCTCAGCGACAGATGTACAAAGAGCAATGCAAATCACAGTCAAAGTACACCAAAGTACGCTGATTCACCCAGTACAAGAATTATGCTTCTAGTCCACCTAGTTTTTGAGTTACACGACGTTTTGTAACTCCAAAAAACGGCGTTTTTCGCCTCTCACCGCAATGTGATTCTGACTGCTCATCACCCTGTTTTCCAGGCACTCGCTCTCTTTCCCAGTGGCACAGTTTGTCATGACACAGGTCTGCAACCCAAAGGTCGTGGGTTCAATTACACCTTGGGCAACATGTGTTTTTTCCCTACAAATTAATACACTATCACAGACCACTAATTCATATTCATCATTTATTACAATTCTGCAACCTTTTATGATTTTAGCAGCTTTTGTAATATGGACCTCAGATTCTTGTTAACACTCCATGGCACAAATACTCTTCCCTTTAGGCTCTGTGTGTGTGTGTGTGTGTGTGTGTGTGTGTGTGTGTGTGTGTGTGTTGTGTGTGTGTGTGTGTGTGTGTGTGTGTGTGTGTGAGAGAGAGAGAGAGAGAGCCTTTGATGGGAGCATCTTATTATATCACTTAAATTCAATATATTTAGACTGGTTGACTGAATTTGGTCCTGTGTGTGTCTCTCTGTGCATGTGTGTTTCCATATGTGCCCATATTTGTGATTGTGTGACTGTTATACTTTTTTGCTGATTTTTTTTTTTTTCAATTAACAATTAGATTTGAGGGACCCTTAGCATGTTCAGGATTTTTCCAGCTGTCCATTTTGCTTTTCCAATTTTTCTATAAGTTATTACTGTTGTGCTAAGTCATAGCATTTCTGCTGCTTTTCAGTATTTGTGCTAAATACAGCATTTCTGCTAAATCATAGTATTTCTGCTATTTTATGAGATTTGTGCCAAATACAACATTTCTGCTAAATCATACTATTTCTGCTATTTCATAAGATTTGTACTAAATATAGTGTTTCTGCCAAATATAGTATTTCTGCTTAATTATAGTATTTCTGCCATTTTATAGTATTTGTGCTAAAACATAGTATTTCTACTAAATGTAGTATTTATGCTTAATCATACTATTTGTATATATTTCTGCCAGGTCCCCAGGCAGCTAATCCTCTGTGAGGACTGATACATATAAAATTTACATATCAGGGCCTGCACGGCTTCCCAGCCAGCCAATCATATCTGGGGTCTGCCCTTTCTTCTCTCGTCATATCTCAGCGACAGATGTACAAAGAGCAATGCAAATCAGAGTCAAAGTACACCAAAGTCCGCTGATTCACCCAGTACAAGAATTATGCTTCTAGTCCACCTAGTTCTTGAGTTACACGACATTTTGTAACTCCAAAAATAGCGTTTTTTACCTCTCACCGCAATCTAATTCTGACTGCTCATCAGCCTGTTTTCCAGGCGCTCTCTTTCCCAGTGGCGCAGTTGGTAATGACACAGGTCTGCAACCCAAAGGTCGTGGGTTCAATTACACCTTGGGCAACATGTTTTTTTTTTTCCTACAAATTAATACACTATCACAGACCACTAATTCATATTCATCATTTATTACAATTCTGCAAACTTTTATGATTTTAGTAGCTTTTCTAATATGGACCTCAGATTCTTGTTAACACTCCATGGCACAAATACTGTTCCCTTTAGGCTCTGTGTATGTGTGTGTGTATCAATATTTCTCCCATTTTAAAGTATTACTCCTCCATAATTGTATTTCTGTTAAATCAAAGTATTTTTACTACATCTTAGTACTTCTGCTCAATCATAGTATTTCTGCTAAATCATAGTATTTTGCCAAATTATGGCTTTTGTGCCAAATCATAACATTTGTTTTATGTTATAGTATTACTACTAAGTGGAGGAATTTCTGTCATGTTACAGTATATGTGCTGATTACAGTATTTCTGCTAAATCAGAATCAGAATCGTGTTTATTGGCCAAGTATATGTGCAGACAAATACAAGGAATTTAGTTCCGGTAGATGGTGGCTATCAAGCACAGCAATGTAAAACACACACACACACACACACACGTCTATATATACATTACACATGCATACACATACACACAAAGCTGTGTAAACCAACTATAAATAACTAAACTTATGTACATAAAATACAGAAATGAAATGAGGTGGAATGAATACTACAGAATGTACATAAGGTGCAGTTGCAGTCTTTCAGTGGGGAGCAGTGTGACAGGTCAACTGTTTAGGAGGGAGATGACGAGGGGAAAGAAACTGTTCCTGTGTCGGGTGGTCTTGGTTTGCAGGCTTCTGTACCGTCTGCCAGAGGGTAGCAGGTCAAAAAGTCTGTGTCCAGGGTGTGAGGGGTCTGTGATGATTTTCCTGCCCGCTTCCTGGTTCTTGAGAGGTACAGATCCTGGATGGAGGGCAGGGGGCACCGATGATCCTTTCTGCTGCCCGTACAGTCCGCTGCAGTCTGCTCCTGTCCTGTTTAGTGGCTGTTTAGTATTTCTACTATATTATATTTTTCTTTCTAAATATAGCATTTCTACTATATAATTGTATTACTGCTATGTTATAATATTTGTGCTAAACCAGAGTATTTCTGCTGAAACATAGTATTTCTGCCGAATGATAGTATTTCTGTCAAATTACAGTATTTGTGCTAAAACATAGTATTTTTTAAAAATTTCAATATTAATAGTAAATTACAGTGTCTCTGGTAAATCGCAGCATTTCTGCTATGTTGTACTGTTTTTCTAAATCATAGTATTTCTGTAATGTTTAAGAATGTTTGGCTAAATATATTCTTTCTGTTATCTTATACTATTTCTCCTAAATTCTTGTATTTTTGAGAAGTTATCGTGTTTCTGGTAAGTTACAATATTTCTGCTAAGTTCTGCTATGCTGTTGTATTTCTGCCAAGTATTATGTTTCCTCTAAGATATTGCAGTTCTGCTAAGTTACTACATTTTAGCAAAGTTCCTTTGCTTCTGCAAAGTTTTTACAAATTCTGCAACTTTTCAGCTTTTTCTGCTAGTTTCAGCAGACAGCTTCAGCATTACAGCATCCACACTGCATTTTCGCAGGAAATGCAAATTTTTCTAGTTATTCTAGTTGCCACTTTTTGCACTTTTTTTGGCACTTTTCTACTTCCACAATTTTCAGCCGATTTTCACCGTTCAAATTTTAAACTATTCTGCTATTTCTGCTAATGTGCGCTATGACTTTTGGTATTTTTAACTCTTATACTTTTTAAAATATTAAGCTTTTTTCCTTTAATTTGTCCCATTGAAATGAATGGGAAACTTCCGCAATTCTGCTAAAACTTGCTTGTTTTTGAAACTTAACTACTTTTTCCTACTTTCACGTAGAACAACCATTCAAACTTTAAAATGTTCACAAATTATTGGGCTATTCATGAATGATTCAGCTTTTTCATATCTGTTACAGTTTTACTTTTATCCTCTTAAAGTTTTGAGTTGCAAAATTGTGATTTTTCAGAAAATACATGCGTTGTTATGGTTGCTATGCACTTGGCTTCCAGTGTGCCACTGTAGGTTTCGCAGTCTTCTCTTCATGTCCGAACAACTTCTTGCTACTTGCTCAATTTTCACTCAACTTCCACAAATTATACATCAAAACGTAGGCATTTTTGCTGGCTTTCCGAAAATGTCACCATCATTGTTGTGAGATTTATAGAATTTTGGCAAATCTCCTCAGACCAACACAAAGTCGCAAAACTCTCCATAGAAAGTCAATGGAGAGCTTGTTCAAAATCATCGCTTGATTTCTGTAATGAGAGGCATATTCAATCGTCATATCTCCTTAACGAAGCGAAGTTAAGACATAAGGCTTGTCCCAGTATATCTTCAGACACTCCTGACGCTCACAATTCAAGAATTTCTTTCTCACCTATTACCGTTCTGAAATGAGTTAGACTTGTTTGAGGGTAGGAAATTCGTCCTTCGCTCAGATTTCTTCAGATTTCAAACTCTGAAATGAACAACTTTTTGTCTCGTCATATCTTTTTTTTTTGATTTCCACAGAGACCTGAAAATTTCCATGATTGTTCACCAAAGCCTGCTGTCTCTTACGGTGAAAGAATGATATTGATACTCCAAATAGATTTAGAGTTAGAAAGCGTTGTTTGAGGGCAAGTCAAGGCAGTTTTCGCTTCCTCTACTCAGTTATGGTGCATTAGAAGTCAAATATCTTTAATAATTCATATTTTAATGATAAATTGTAAACACTTTAAGATTCCCCATCTCTTCTGAACAAAACGGTGTAAGAATGACCGTTCTAGCCCCCTACGGTTAGGAAATTATGGTCATTTGTTTGAGGGGAGTCGTCATTATGAGAAATAGACTGCAAAAATCCTGTGTCTCTCTGTGCTGCGTGCACCTGTTTTGGCGGGAAAAAGTGCACAGCCTCTCTGATTGGTGGATTCAAATTCAGCAGCTCCCAGGCTGCTTGACTGAGCTAGAAACTTACTTCTCTCTCCTGTGTGTGTGTGTGTGTGTGTGTGAGAGAGAGAGAGAGAGAGAGAGAGAGAGAAAGGCTTGTTATGGGATGATCTCATTGTAAGATTTAAATTCAATATATTTAGACTGGTTGACTGAATTGGATCTTGTGTGTGTGTGTGTGTGTGTGTGTGTGTGACAGAGAGGAGAGAGAGAGAGAGAGAAAAGCCTTTTATGGGATGATCTCAATGTAAGATTCAAAATCAATATATTTAGACTGGTTGACTGAATTGGATCTTGTGTGTGTGTGTGTGTGTGTGTGTGTGTGTGTGTGTGTGAGAGAGAGAGAGAGAGAGAAAGCCTTTTTATGGGATGATCTCATTGTAAGATTCAAAATCAATATATTTAGACTGGTTGACTGAATTGGATCTTGTGTGTGTGTGTGTGTGTGTGTGTGTGTGTGTGTGTGTGAGAGAGAGAGAGAGAGAGAGAGAGAGAGAGAGAAAGGCTTGTTATGGGATGATCTCATTGTAAGATTCAAAATCAATATATTTAGACTGGTTGACTGAATTGGATCTTGTGTGTGTGTGTGTGTGTGTGTGTGTGTGTGTGTGTGTGTGTTTGTGTGTGTATGTGTGTGTTTGTGTGACAGAGAGAGAGGGAGAGAGAGAGAGAGAGAAAGCCTTTTTATGGGATGATCTCATTGTAAGATTTAAATTCAATATATTTAGACTGGTTGACTGAATTGGATCTTGTGTGTGTGTGTGTGTGTGTGTGTGTGTGTGTGTGTGTGATTTAAATTCAATATAGTTAGACTGGTTGACTGAATTTGATCCTGTGTGTGTCTGTCTGTGCACGTGTGTTACCATATGTGTACATATATGTGGTTGTGTGACTGTTATACTTTTTTTTGCTGGTTTTTTTCTCATTTAACAATTACATTTGAGGGACCCTTAGCATGTTCAGCATTTTTTCAGCTGTCCATTTTGCTTTTCCAATTTTTCTATTTAGGTTATTACTATTGTGCTAAGTCATAGCATTTCTGCTGCTTTCCAGTATTTGTGCTAAATACAGCATTTCTGCTAAATCATACTATTTCTTCTATTTCATCAGATTTGTGCTAAATATAGTGTTTCTGCTACAGCATAGTATTTCTGCCAAATATAGTATTTTTGATTAATTATAGTTTTTCTACCAAATCATAGTACAGTTTTACTGCTTTTTATATGGCTTCTAAGACAACCAATCATATCCGAGGGCTTGCACATTCAAATTTGCATATTGTTGCCTTCATGGCTTCCCAGCCAGCCAATCATATCTTAGGCCTTGCACATTCAAATTTGCATATTGGGGCAATCATGGCTTCTAAGACAACCAATCATCTATGTCCTATATCTATGATGTTTCATATTTTTATTTTAAATGGTCAACATTTCAAGATTCTCCCATGTCTTCTGAACACAACGGTCTAAGATTGACCGTTGTAGCCCCTACGGTTAGGAATTTATGGCTGTTTGTTTGAGGGGAGTCCTCACTATGACAAATAGACTGCAAAATCCTGTCTCTCTCTGTGCTGTAAAAGCCTGCACTTGGTGCACCAGTTTTGGCAGGAAAAAGCACACAGCCCCTCTGATTGGTGGATTCAAATTGAGAATCTCACAGCTGTTTGACTGACCTAGAAACATGCTGTTAACAGCCCTTGTTCACTTGCTGATGCTATGTGTGTGTGTGTGTGTGCTGCATGTGTGTGTCAGCCTGAGTGTGTGTGTGTGTGTGTGTGTGTGTGTGTGAGAGAGAGAGAGAGAGAGAGAAAGACACACAAAGCCCTTTTAGGGCAGCATCTCATTGTTGGATAAAAATATAATATATTCAGACTGGTTGACTGGCATAGACCTTGTGTGTGTGTCTCTCTCTGTACATTTGTGTATCCATATTTGATTTTGTGTGTATTTGTTGATTTGTGTATCCATATTTAATTTTGTGTGTAACTGTTGGCTGTTCTTATTTGTATTTCTAAATGTATTTTTATTTTATTTTTTCACAGGTGAACAAAATTAGTTTTGAGCAAACATAACCATGGTCCTTTTATTCAGCTTGTCATTTTACCTTTCCAATATTTTCACTTAAGTTATTACTATTCTGCTCAATCATAGTATCTGTTCTAAATCATTGTTATTGAGCTATATTGTAGGATTTCTGCTAAATCATAGTATTTCTACTATATTATATTTTTCTTTCTAAATATATCATTTCTGCTATAGAGTAGTATTTCTGTAATGTTTAAGAATGTTTGGCTAAATATATTCTTTCTGTTATCTTATACTATTTCTCTGAAATTTTGTATTTTGGGGAAGTTATCGTGTTTTTGGTAAGTTACAATATTTCTGCTAAGTTCTGCTATGCTATTGTATTTCTGCCAAGTATTATGTTTCCTCTAAGATATTGCAGTTCTGCTAAGTTACTACATTTTAGCAACGTTCCTTTGCTTCCGCAAAAAGTTTTTACAATTTCTGCAACTTTTCAGCTTTTTCAGCTAGTTTCAGCTGACAGCTTCAGCGTTCCAGCATCCACACTGCATTTTCGCAGGAAATGCAAATTTTTTCTAGTTGTGTGGATGCTTTAAGCATCCACACTATTGAGTTCCTGTTTCTCTTTATTCTTTATACTTTATTATTATTCTAGTTGCCACTTTTTCACTTTTTTTTGGCACTTAACTACTTCCACAATTTTCAGCCGATTTTCACCGTTCAAATTTTAAACTATTCTGCTATTTCTGCTAATGATCGCTATATCTTTTGGTGTTTATTACTGTTATACTTTTAAAAATATTCCACTTTTTTCCTTTAATTTGTCCCATTGAAATGAATGGGAAACTTCTTCAATCCTACTAAATTTTGCTTGTTTTGAAACTTAACTACTTTTTCCTACTTTCACGTAGAACAACCATTCAAACTTTAAAATGTTCTCAAATTATTGGGCTATTCAGGAATAAATCAGCTTTTTCAAATCTTTTACCGTTTTATTTTATGCCTCTTAAAGTTTTGAGTTGCAAAATTGTGATTTTTCAGAAAATACATGTGTTGTTATGGTTGCTATGCACTTGGCTTCCAGTGTGCCACTGTAGGTTTCGCAGTCTTCTCTTCATGTCCGAACAACTTCTTGCTACTTGCTCAATTTTCACTCAACTTCCACAAATTATACATCAAAACGTAGGTATTTTGCTGGCTTTCCGAAAATGTCACCATCATTGTTGTGAGACTTATAGAATTTTGGCAAATCTCCTCAGAGCAACACAAAGTCTGAAAACTCTCCATAGAAAGTCAATGGAGAGTTTGTTCAAAATCACCGCTTGATTTCTGTAATGAGAGGCATATTCGAATCGCCATATCTCCTTAACGAAGCGAAGTTAAAACATGAGGCTTGTCCCAGTATATCTTCAGACACTCCTGACGCTCACAATTCAAAATTTTTTCTCCCTATTACCGTTCTGAGATGAGTTACACTTGTTTGAGGGTAGGAAATTGTCCTTCGCTCACATTTCTTCAGATTTCAAACTCTGAAATGAACAACTTTTTCTCTCGTCATAACTTTTTTGATAGATTTCCACAAAGACCTGAAAATTTCCATGACTGTTCACCAAAGCCTGCTGTCTCTTACGGTGAAAGAATTATATCGATACTCCAAATAGATTTAGAGTTAGAAAGCGTTGTTTGAGGGCAGGTCAAGGCAGTTTTGCTTCGCCTCTACTCAGTTATGGTGCATTACAAGTCAAATATCTTTAATAATTCATATTTTAATGATAAATTCTTAACACTTGAAGATTCCCCATCTCTTCTGAACAAAACGGTGTAAGAATGACCGTTCTAGCCCCTACGGTTAGGAAATTATGGCCATTTGTTTGAGAGGAATCCTCACTATGAGAAATACACTGCAGAAATCCTGTCTCTCTCTGTGCTGAGTGTGTAAAACGGCTGCACCTGTTTTGGCGGGAAAAAGTACACAGCCTCTCTGATTGGTGGATTCAAATTTAGCAGCTCCCAGGCTGCTTGACTGACCTAGAAACTTGCTTGTCTCTCCATATGTGTGTGTGTGTGTGTGTGTGTGTGTGTGTGTGTGTGTGTGTGAGAGAGAGAGAGAGAAAGGAGGCGAGAGAGAGTTTTTATGGGAGCATCTTATTATATGATTTAAATTCAATATATTTAGACTGGTTGACTGAATTTCATCCTGTGTGTGTCTCTCTGTGCATGTGTGTTTCCATATGTGTCCATATTTGTGATTGTGTCACTGTTATACTTTTTTTTGCTGATTTTTTCATTTAACAATTACATTTGAGGGACCCTTAGCATGTTCAGGATTCTTTCAGCTGTCCATTTTGCTTTTCCAATTTTTCTATTTAAGTTATTACTATTGTGTTGAGTCATAGCATTTCTGCTGCTTTTCAGTATTTGTGCTAAATACAGCATTTCTGCAAAATCATACTATGTCTGCTATTTTATCAGATTTGTGCTAAATACAGCATTTCTGCTAAATCATACTCTTTCTGCTATTTCATAAGATTTGTGCTAAATATAGTGTTTCTGCTATTTCTGCCAAATTTAGTATTTTTGATTAATTAGGGTTTTTCTACCAAATCATAGTACAGTTTTACTGCTTTTTATAGGATTTTAGAGGATATTTATATTGCTTAATATAGTATTTCTGCTTTTATAGGATTTGTGCTTAATATAGTTTTTCTAAAAATGTAGTATTTATGCTTAATCATACTATTTCTATATATTTCTGCCAGGTCCCCAGGCAGCTAATCCTCTGTGAGGACTGACACATACAAATACATATCAGGGCCTGCACGGCTTCCCAGCCAGCCAATCATATCTGGGGTCTGCCCTTTCTTCTCTCGTCATATCTCAGCGACAGATGTACAAAGAGCAATGCAAATCACAGTCAAAGTACACCAAAGTCCGCTGATTCACCCAGTACAAGAATTATGCTTCTAGTCCACCTAGTTTTTGAGTTACACGACGTTTTGTAACTGCAAAACGGCGTTTTTCGCCTCACCGCAATCTGATTCTGACTGCTCATCACCCTGTTTTCCAGGCACTCGCTCTCTTTCCCAGTGGCGCAGTTGGTAATGACACAGGTCTGCAACCCAAAGGTCGTGGGTTCAATTACACCTTGGGCAACATGTGTTTTTTCCTACAAATTAATACACTATCACACACCACTAATTCATATTCATTATTTATTACAATTCTGCAACCTTTTATGATTTTAGCAGCTTTTGTAATATGGACCTCAGATTCTTGTTAACACTCCATGGCACAAATACTGTTCCCTTTAGGCTCTGTGTGTGTGTGTGTGTGTGTGTGTGTGTGTGTGTGTGTGTGTGTGTGTGTGTGTGTGTGTGTGTGAGAGAGAGAGAGAGAGCGAGAGAGCCTTTTGATGGGAGCATCTTATTATATCACTTAAATTCAATATATTTAGACTGGTTGACTGAATTTGATCCTGTGTGTGTCTCTCTGTGCATGTGTGTTTCCATATGTGCCCATATTTGTGATTGTGTGACTGTTATACTTTTTTTTGATGATGATTTTTTTTTTTCAATTAACAATTAGATTTGAGGGACCCTTAGCATGTTCAGGATTTTTCCAGCTGTCCATTTTGCTTTTCCAATTTTTCTATAAGTTATTACTGTTGTGCTAAGTCATAGCATTTCTGCTGCTTTTCAGTAGTTGTGCTAAATACAGCATTTCTGCTAAATCATACTATTTCTGCTATTTTATGAGATTTGTGCCAAATACAGCATTTCTGCTAAATCATACTATTTCTGCTATTTCATAAGATTTGTACTAAATATAGTGTTTCTGCCAAATATAGTATTTCTGCTTAATTATAGTATTTCTGCCATTTTATAGTATTTGTGCTAAAACATAGTATTTCTACTAAATGTAGTATTTATGCTTAATCATACTATTTGTATATATTTCTGCCAGGTCCCCAGGCAGCTAATCCTCTGTGAGGACTGATACATATAAAATTTACATATCAGGGCCTGCACGGCTTCCCAGCCAGCCAATCATATCTGAGGTCTGCCCTTTCTTCTCTCGTCATATCTCAGCGACAGATGTACAAAGAGCAATGCAAATCACAGTCAAAGTACACGAAAGTACGCTGATTCACCCAGTACAAGAATTATGCTTCTAGTCCACCTAGTTTTTTTTGAGTTACACGACGTTTTGTAACTCCAAAAAATGGCGTTTTTCGCCTCTCACCGCAATCTAATTCTGACTGCTCATCACCCTGTTTTCCAGGCAATCGCTCTCTTTCCCAGTGGCACAGTTGGTAATGACACAGGTCTGCAACCCAAAGGTCGTGGGTTCAATTACACCTTGGGCAACATGTGTTTTTTCCCTACAAATTAATACACTATCACAGACCACTAATTCATATTCATCATTTATTACAATTCTGCAAACTTTTATGATTTTAGCAGCTTTTCTAATATGGACCTCAGATTCTTCTTAACACTCCATGGCACAAATACTGTTCCCTTTAGGCTCTGTGTATGTGTGTGTGTGTGTATCAATATTTCTCCCATTTTAAAGTATTACTCCTCCATAATTGTATTTCTGTTAAATCAAAGTACTTTTACTACATCTTAGTACTTCTGCTCAATCATAGTATTTCTGCTAAATCATAGTATTTTGCCAAATTATGGTTTTTGTGCCAAATCATAACATTTGTTTTATGTTATAGTATTACTACTAAGTGGAGGAATTTCCGTCATGTTACAGTATATGTGCTGATTACAGTATTTCTGCTAAATCATAGTATTTCTACTATATTATATTTTTCTTTCTAAATATAGCATTTCTGCTATATAATTGTATTACTGCTATGTTATAATATTTGTGCTAAACCAGAGTATTTCTGCTGAAACATAGTATTTCTGCCGAATGATAGTATTTCTGTCAAATTACAGTATTTGTGCTAAAACATAGTATTTTTTTTTTAAATTTCAATATTAATAGTAAATTACAGTGTCTCTGGTAAATCGCAGCATTTCTGCTATGTTGTACTGTTTTTCTAAATCATAGTATTTCTGTAATGTTTAAGAATGTTTGGCTAAATATATTCTTTCTGTTATCTTATACTATTTCTCCTAAATTCTTGTATTTTGAGAAGTTATCATGTTTCTGGTAAGTTACAATATTTCTGCTAAGTTCTGCTATGCTATTGTATTTCTGCCAAGTATTATGTTTCCTCTAAGATATTACAGTTCTGCTAAGTTACTACATTTTAGCAAAGTTCCTTTGCTTCTGCAAAGTTTTTACAATTTCTGCAACTTTTCAGCTTTTTCAGCTATTTTCAGCAGATAGGTTCAGCTTTAAGCATCCACACTGCATTTTCGCAGGAAATGCAAATTTTTTCTAGTTGTGTGGATGCTTTATGCATCCACACTATTGAGTTCCTGTTTCTCTTTATTCTTTATTCTACTTTATTCTACTTTATTATTATTATTCTAGTTGCCACTTTTGTACTTTTTTTGGCACTTAACTACTTCCACAATTTTCAGCCGATTTTCACCGCTCAAATTTTAAACTATTCTGCTATTTCTGCTAATGATGGCAATGACTTTTGGTATTTTTATCTATTATACTTTTTAAAATATTAAGCTTTTTTCCTTTAATTTGTCCCATTGAAATGAATGGGAAACTTCCACAATTCTGCTAAAACTTGCTTGTTTTGAAACTTAACTACTTTTTCCTACTTTCACGTAGAACAACCATTCAAATTTTAAAATGTTCACAAATTATTGGGCTATTCATGAATGATTCAGCTTTTTCATATCTGTTACAGTTTTACTTTTATCCTCTTAAAGTTTTGAGTTGCAAAATTGTGATTTTCAGAAAATACATGCGTTGTTATGGTTGCTATGCACTTGGCTTCCAGTGTGCCACTGTAGGTTTCGTAGTCTTCTCTTCATGTCCGAACAACTTCTTGCTACTTGCTCGATTTTCAATCAACTTCCACAAATTATACATCAAAACGTAGGCATTTTTGCTGGCTTTCCGAAAATGTCACCATCATTGTTGTGAGATTTATAGAATTTTGGCAAATCTCCTCAGACCAACACAAAGTCTGAAAACTCTCCATAGAAAGTCAATGGAGAGTTTGTTCAAAATCACCGCTTGATTTCTGTAATGAGAGGCATATTCGAATTGTCATATCTCCTTAACGGCCGGTTAAAACATGAGGCTTGTCCCAGTATATCTTCAGACACTCCTGACGCTCACAATTCAAGAATTTTTTTCTCACCTATTACCGTTCTGAGATGAGTTAGACTTGTTTGAGGGTAGGAAATTCGTCCTTCGCTCAGATTTCTTCAGATTTCAAACTCCGGAAATGAACCACTTTTTTCTCTCTCGTCATATCTTTTCATGGATTTCCACAGAGACCTGAAAATTTCCATGACTGTTCACCAAAGCCTGCTGTCTCTTACGGTGAAAGAATGATATCAATACTCCAAAAGATTTAGAGTTAGAAAGCGTTGTTTGAGGGCAAGTCAAGGCAGTTTTCGCTTGCCTCTACTCAGTTATGGTGCATTACAAGTCAAATATCTTTAATAATTCATATTTTAATGATAAATTGTCAACAGTTGAAGATTCCCCCATCTCTTCTGAACAAAACGGTGTAAGAATGACCGTTCTAGCCCCTACGGTTAGGAAATTATGGGCATTTGTTTGAGAGGAATCCTCACTATGAGAAATACACTGCAGAAATCCTGTCTCTCTCTGTGCTGAGTGTGTGTAAACGGCTGCACCTGTTTTGGCGGGAAAAAGTACACAGCCTCTCTGATTGGTGGATTCAAATTTAGCAGCTTCCAGGCTGCTTGACTGACCTAGAAACTTGCTTGTCTCTCCCTATGTATGTGTGTGTGTGTGTGTGTGTGTGTGTGTGTGTGTGAGAGAGAGAGAGAGAGAGAGGGCGAGAGAGAGTTTTATGGGAGCATCTTATTGTATGATTTAAATTCAATATATTTAGACTGGTTGACTGAATTTGATCCTGTGTGTGTCTCTCTGTGCATGTGTGTTTCCATATGTGTACATATTTGTGATTGTGTGACTGTTATACTTTTTTTGCTGATTTTTTTTCATTTAACGATTACATTTGAAGGACCCTTAGCATGTTCAGCATTTTTTCAGCTGTCCATTTTGCTTTTCCAATTTTTCTGTTTAAGTTATTACTATTGTGCTAAATCATACTATTTCTGCTATTTTATAAGATTTGTGCTAAATATAGTATTTCTCCCAAATATAGTATTTCTGATTAATTATAGTTTTTCTACCAAATCATAGTACAGTATTTTTGCTTTTCATAGGATTTTTTATAGGATATTTATATTGCTTAATATAGTATTTCTGCTTTTTATAGGATTTGGGCTTAATATAGTATTTTTGC
Organism: Oreochromis aureus; assembly: GCF_013358895.1. Taxonomy (NCBI): domain Eukaryota; kingdom Metazoa; phylum Chordata; class Actinopteri; order Cichliformes; family Cichlidae; genus Oreochromis; species Oreochromis aureus. Next base: position 15,398,730 of record NC_052961.1, on the reverse strand, counting down.
TTTTTATAGGATTTGTGCTTAATACAGTATTTCTGCTAAATGTAGTATTTATGCTTAATCATACTATTTCTATATATTTTGCCAGGTCCTCTGTGAGGACTGAGACATTCAAATTTTTGTATCAGGGCCTGCACGGCTTCCCAGCCAGCCAATCATATCTGAGGTCTGCCCTTTCTTCTCGTCATATCTCAGCGACAGATGTACAAAGAGCAATGCAAATCACAGTCAAAGTACACCAAAGTCCGCTGATTCACCCAGTACAAGAATTATGCTTCTAGTCCACCTAGTTTTTGAGTTACATGACATTTTGTAACTCCAAAAACAGCACTCTTTGCCTCTCGCCACGATCTAATTCTGACTGCTCATCACCCTGTTTTCCAGGCGTTTGTTCTCTTCCCCAGTGGCACAGTTTGTAATGACACAGGTCTGCAACCCAAAGGTCGTGGGTTCAATTACACCTTGGTCAACATGTTTTTTTCCCTACAAATTAATACACTATCACAGACCACTAATTCATATTCATCATTTATTACAATTCTGCAAACTTTTATGATTTTAGCAGCTTTTCTAATATTGACCTCAGATTCTTCTTAACACTCCATGGCACAAATACTGTTCCCTTTAGGCTCTGTGTATGTGTGTGTATATCAATATTTTCTCCCATTTTAAAGTATTACTCCTCTATAATTGTATTTCTGTTAAATCAAAGTACTTTTACTACATCTTAGTACTTCTGCTCAATCATAGTATTTTGCCAAATCATGGTTTTTGTGCCAAATCATAATATTTGTGTTATGTTATAGTATTACTACTAAGTGGAGGAATTTCTGTCATGTTACAGTATATGTGCTGATTACAGTATTTCTGTATAATAGAATTTTGGCAAATCTCCTCAGACCAACACAAAGTCTGGAAACTCTGCATAGAAAGTCAATGGAGAGCTTGTTCAAAATCACCGCTGGATTTCTCTACTGAGAGGCATTTTCAAATCGTCATATCTCCTTAAGGCAGCGAAGTTAAGACATGAGGCTTGTGCCAATATATCTTCAGACACTCCTGACGCTCACAATTCAAGAATTTCTTTCTCACCTATTACCATTTGGCCATGAATTGGGTTTGTTTGAGGGTAGGAAATTCATCCCTCGCTCAGATTTCTTCAGATTTCAAACTCTGGAAATGAGGCACTTTTTTTCTCTCGTCATATCTTTTGATGGATTTCCACACAGACCTGAAAATTTCCATGACTGTTCACCAAAGCCTGCTGTCTCTTACGGTGAAAGAATGATATCGATACTCCATATAGATTTAGAGTTAGAAAGTATTATTTGAGGGCAAGTCAAGACAGTTTTTGCTTTGCCTCTACTCAGTTATGGTGCATTAGAAGTCAAATATCTTCAATAATTCATATTTTCAAGATAAATTGTCAACACCTTAAGATTCCCCATCTCTTCTGAACAAAACGGTGTAAGAGTGACTGTTCTAGCCCCTACGGTCAGGAAATTATAGCCATTTGTTTGAGGGGAATCTCACTATGAAAAATAGACAGCACAAATCCTGTCTCTGTGCTGCATGTGTGTAAAAAAACAGGTGCACCTGTTTTGGCGGGAAAAAGTACACAGCCTCTCTGATTGGTGGATTCAAATTCAGCAGCTCCCAGGCTGTTTGGCTGCTGCTGCTGCTAGTGTGTGTGTGTGTGTGTGTGTGTGTGGTGTGTGTGTGTGTGTGTGACAGAGAGAGAGAGAGAGAGAGGGCGAGAGAGAGTTTTATGGGAGCATCTTATTGTATGATTTAAATTCAATATATTTAGACTGGTTGACTGAATTTGATCCTGTGTGTCTCTCTGTGCTTGTGTGTTTCCATATGTGTCCATATTTTTGATTGTGTGACTGTTATACTTTTTTTTTGCTGATTTTTTTTTTCATTTAACAATTACATTTGAGGGACCCTTAGAATGTTCAGCATTTTTCAGCTGTTCATTTTGCTTTTCCAATTTTTCTATTTAAGTTATTACTATTGTGCTAAGTCATAGCATTTCTGGTGCTTTTCAGTATTTGTGCTAAATACAGCATTTGTGCTAAATCATACTATTTCTGCCATTTTATAGTATTTGTGCTAAAACATAATATTTCTACTAAACGCAGTATTTCTGGGTAATCATAGTATTTCTATGTATTCCTGCCAGCTCCTCAGGGAGCCAATCCTCTGTGAGGACTGTAATTTTCAAATTGACATATCAAGTCATGCATGACTTCCCAACCAGCCAATCATATCTGAGGGCTGAGACATTCAAATTTGCATATTGAGGCCTTCATGCCTTCCCAGCCAGCCCATCACATCTGAGGGCTGAGACATTCAAATTTGCATATTGGGGTTTTCATGGCTTGTAAGCCAACCACTCATCCATGTCATATATCTCTACAAATTCATATTTTTACTTTAAACACACAACACTTGACAATCCCCCATCTCTTCTGAACAAAACGGTGTAAGAATGACCGTTCTAGACCCTACGGTTTGGAAATTATAGCCATTTGTTTGAGGGGAGTCCTCACTATGAAAAATAGACTGCACAAATCCTGTCTCTGTGTTGCGTGTGTAAAAACAGGTGCACCTGTTTTGGCGGGAAAAAAATACATAGCCTTTCTGATTGGTGGATTAAAATTAAGCAGCTCCAGGCTTTTTGACCTACCTAGAAACATACAGGAAACACTGTATATACAGCCCCTGTTTGTTCACTTGCTTCTGCTGCTGCTGCGTGTGTGTGTGTGTGTGTGTGTGTGTGTGTGTGTATGACAGAGAGAGAGAGAGAGAGAGAGAGAGAGAGAGAGCCTTTTTATGGGTGTATCTTATTGTGTGATTTAAAATCAATATATTTACACTGGTTGATTGAATTGGATCCTGTGTGTGTCTCTGTGCATGTGTGTTTCCATATATGGGGACGATTGTGGCTCAAGAGTTGGGAGTTCGCCTTGTAATCGGAAGGTTACCGGTTCGAGGCCCGGCTCGGACAGTCTCGGTCGTTGTGTCCTTGGGCAAGACACTTCACTCGTTGCCTACTGGTGGTGGTCAAAGGGCCCAGTGGTGCCAGTGTCCAGCAGCCTCGCCTCTGTCAGTGCGCCCCAGGGTGGCTGTGGCTACAACGTAGCTTGCCATCACCAGTGTGTGAATGGGTGAATGACTGGATATGTAAAAGCGCTTTGGGGTCCTTAGGGACCATAAAAGCACTATATGAATACGGGCCATTTACCATGTCCATATTTGTAATTGTGCAAGTTATTACTATTATGCTAAATTACAGTATTTCTGCTACTTTTCGGTATTTGTGCTAAATACAGTATTTCTGCTAAATCTTAGTATTATTGCTTAATCATATTATTTGAGCAAAATCATAGTATTTGAGCATATTCTTTCTATTTGTGCCATAGCATAGTATATTTGCTGAATTACAGCATTTCTGCTATGTTGTAGTATTTGTCCTAAATCACAGTATTTGTGCAATGTTTAGGTATTTTGTTTTAAATAAAGTATCTATGTAATCTTGTATCATGTTTGCTAAAATCCTGTATTTCTGAGAAGTTATCTTGTTTCTGCTAAGTTACAATATTTATTCTAATTTCTGCTGCTAAGTTCTGCTATGTTATTGTATTTCTGCCAAGTATTATGTTTTCTTTACGTTATTGCAGTTCTGCTAAGTAATTACATTTTGCTAAGTTCTTATGCTTCTGCAAAGTTATTACAAGTTTTTGCAAAGGTTTTACAATTTCTGCAACTTTTCAGCTTTTTCAGCTAGTTTCAGCTGACAGCTTCAGCTTTACAGCATCCACACTGCATTTTCGCAGGAAATGCAATTTTTTCTAGTTGTGTGGATGCTTTAAGGCATCCACACTATTGTTTTCCTGTTTCTCTTTATTCTTTATTATTGTGTGGATGCTTTAGGCATCCACACTATTGAGATCCTGTTTCTCTTTATTCTTTATTATTATTATTCTAGTTGCGTTCCGTACACTTTTTGGCACTTAACTACTTTCACAATTTTCAGCCGATTTTCACCGTTCAAATTTTAAACTATTCTGCTATTTCTGCTAATGTACGCTATATCTTTTGGTATTTTTCACTCTTATACTTTTTAAAATATTACACTTTTTCCTTTAATTTGTCCCATTGAAATGAATGGGAAACTTCCGCAATTCTGCTAAAACTTGCTTGTTTTTGAAACTTAACTACTTTTTCCTACTTTCACGTAGAACAACCATTCAAACTTTAAAATGTTCACAAATTATTGGGCTATTCAGGAATAAATCAGCTTTTTCACATCTTTTACCGTTTTATTTTTATCCCTCTTAAAGTTTTGAGTTGCAAAATTGTGATTTTTCAGAAAATACATGCGTTGTTATGGTTGCTATGCACTTGGCTTCCAGTGTGCCACTGAAGGTTTTGCAGTCTTCTCTTCATGTCCGAACAACTTCTTGCTACTTGCTCAATTTTCACTCAACTTCCACAAATTATACATCAAAACGTAGGTATTTTTGCTGGCTTTCAGAAAATGTTACTATCATTGTTGTGGGATTTATAGAATTTTGGTAAATCTCCTCAGACCAACACAAAGTCTGGAAACTCTCCATAGAAAGTCAATGGAGAGCTTGTTCAAAATCACCGCTTGATTTCTGCAATGAGAGGCATATTCGAATCGTCATATCTCCTTAACGAAGCGAAGTTAAAACATGAGGCTTGTCCCAGTATATCTTCAGGCACTCCTGACGCTCACAATTCAAGAATTTCTTTCTCACCTATTACCGTTCTGAAATGAGTTAGACTTGTTTGAGGGTAGGAAATTCGTCTCTCGCTCAGATTTCTTCAGATTTCAAACTCTGGAAATGAACCACTTTTTTCTCTCGTCATATCTTTTTAATGGATTTCCACAGAGACCTGAAAATTTCCATGACTGTTCACCAAAGCCTGCTGTCTCTTACGGTGAAAGAATTATATCGATACTCCAAATAGATTTAGAGTTAGAAAGCGTTGTTTGAGGGCAGGTCAAGGCAGTTTTCGCTTGCCTCTACTCAGTTATGGTGCATTAGAAGTCAAATATCTTTAATAATTCATATTTTAATGATAAATTGTAAACACTTTAAGATTCCCCCATCTCTTCTGAACAAAACGGTGTAAGAATGACCGTTCTAGCCCCTACGGTTAGGAAATTATGGCCATTTGTTTGAGAGGAATCCTCACTATGAGAAATACACTGCAGAAATCCTGTCTCTCTCTGTGCTGTGTGTGTAAAAACGGCTGCACCTGTTTTGGCAGGAAAAAGTACACAGCCTCTCTGATTGGTGGATTCAAATTTAGCAGCTCCCAGGCTGCTTGACTGACCTAGAAACTTGCTTGTCTCTCCCTATGTGTGTGTGTGTGTGTGTGTGTGTGTGTGTGTGTGTGTGTGTGTGTGTGTGACAGAGAGAGAAGAGAGAGGGCGAGACAGAGTTTTTATGGGAGCATCTTATTGTATGATTTAAATTCAATATATTTAGACTGGTTGACTGAATTTCATCCTGTGTGTGTCTCTCTGTGCATGTGTGTTTCATGTTTCCATATTTGTGATTGTGTGACTGTTACACTTTTTTTGCTGAGTTTTTTTTTTTTTAACAAGTACATTTGAGGGACCCTTAGCATGTTCAGCATTTTTCAGCTGTCCATTTTGCTTTTCCAATTTTTCTGTTTAAGTTATTACTATTGTGCTGAATCATACTATTTCTGCTATTTTATAAGATTTGTGCTAAATATAGTATTTCTACCCAGTATAGTATTTCCTATTAATTATAGTTTTTCTACCAAATCATATTACAATATTTTTGCTTTTTATACCATTTTTATAGGATTTTATATTGCTTAATATAGTATTTCTGCTTTTATAGGATTTGTGCTTAATATAGTATTTCTGCTTTTTATAGGATTTGTGCTTAATACAGTATTTCTGCTAAATGTAGTATTTATGCTTAATCACACTATTACTATATATTTCTGCCAGCTTCCCAGCCAGCCAATCATATCTGAGGTCTGCAGTTTCTTCTCTCGTCATATCTCAGCGACGGATGTACAAAGAGTAATGAAAATCGCAGTCAAAGTACACCAAAGTCCGCTGATTCACCCAGTACAAGAATTATGCTCCTAGTCCACCTAGTTTTGGAGTTACACGACGTTTTGTAACTCCAAAAACGGCGCTCTTTGCCTCTCACCGCGATCTAATTCTGACTGCTCATCACCCTGTTTCCCAAGTGCTCACTGTCTTTCCCAGTGGCGCAGCTGGTAATGACACAGGTCTGCAACCCAAAGGTCGTGGGTTCAACTCCACCTTGGACAACATGTTTTTGCCCTACAAATTAATACACTATCACAGACCACTAATTCATATTCATCATTTATTACAATTCTGAAAACTTTTTACCAGCTTTTCTAATATGGACCTCAGATTCTTCTTAACACTCCATGGCACAAATACTCTTCCCTTTAGGCTCTGTGAATGTGTGTGTGTATCAATATTTCTCCCACTTTAAAGTATTACTCCTCCATAATTGATTTCTCTTAAATCAAAGTACTTTTACTACATCTTAGTACTTCTGCTCAATCATAGTATTTCTGCTAAATCATAGTATTTTTGCCAAATCATGGTTTTTGTGCCAAATCATCAGAATCGTGTTTATTGGCCAAGTATATGTGCAGACAAATACAAGGAATTTGGTTCCGTAGATGGTGGCTCTCGAGCACAGCAATGTAAATCACACACACACACACACACACACATGCACCCACACACACACATCGTATCTATATATACATTACACATGCATACACATACATACACAAAGCTGTGTAAACCAACTATAAAAAACTAATCTAAACGTATATACATAAAATACAGAAATGAAATGAGGTGGAACGAATACTACAGAATGTACATAAGGTGCAGTTGCAGTCTGGCAGTGGGAGGAGTGTGACAGTTCAACTGTTTAGAAGGGAGATGGCGAGGGAAAGAAACTGTTCCTGTGTCGGGTGGTCCTGGTCTGCAGGCTTCTGTACCGTCTGCCAGAGGGCAGCAGATCAAAAGTCTGTGTCCAGGGTGTGAGGGGTCTGTGATGATTTTCCTGCCCGTTTCCTGGTTCTTGAGAGGTACAGATCCTGGATGGAGGGCAGGGGGCGCCGATGATCCTTTCTGCTGCCCGTACAGTCCGCTGCAGTCTGCACCTGTCCTGTTTAGTGGCTGCACCATACCAGACTGTGATGGAGGAGCACAGGACAGACTCAATGACTGCAGTGTAGAACTGGATCAGCAGCTCCTGTGGAAGACTGTACTTCCCCAGTTGTCTCAGGAAGTACATCCTCTGCTGGGTCTTTTGAGGATGGAGTTGATGTTGGTCTCCCACTTCAGGTCCTGGGAGATGGTGGTACCCAGCAACTTGAAGATCTCCACAGTCGACACAGGGCTGTCTGATATGATGAGGGGGCAGAGTTGAGGATGTCTCCTGAAGTCCACTGTCATCTCTACAGTTTTAAGAGTGTTCAGCTCCAGATTGTGCTGACTGCACCAGAGTACCAGCCAGCTCAACTCATCATAACATTTGTGTTATGTTATAGTATTACTACTAAGTGGAGGAATTTCTGTCATGTTACAGTATATGTGCTGATTACAGTATTTCTGCCAAATATAGTATTTCTGATTAATTATAGTTTTTCTACCAAATCATATTACAGTATTTTTGCTTTTTATACCATTTTTATAGGATTTTTATATTGCTTAATATAGTATTTCTGCTTTTATAGGATTTGTGCTTAATACAGTATTTCTGCTAAATGTAGTATTTATGCTTAATCACACTATTACTATATATTTCTGCCAGCTTCCCAGCCAGCCAATCATATCTGAGGTCTGCCCTTTCTTCTCTCGTCATATCTCAGTGACGGATGTACAAAGAGTAATGAAAATCGCAGTCAAAGTACACCAAAGTCCGCTGATTCACCCAGTACAAGAATTATGCTTCTAGTCCACCTAGTTTTGGAGTTACACGACGTTTTGTAACTCCAAAAACGGCGCTCTTGCCTCTCACCGCGATCTAATTCTGACTGCTCATCACCCTGTTTCCCAAGAGCTCGCTGTCTTTCCCAGTGGCGCAGCTGGTAAGGAAATTATAGCCATTTGTTTGAGAGGAGTCCTCACTATGAAAAATAGACTGCACAAATCCTGTCTCTGTGTTGCGTGTGTAAAAACAGGTGCACCTGTTTTGGCGGGAAAAAAGTACATAGCCTTTCTGATTGGTGGATTCAAATTAAGCAGCTCCAGGCTTTTTGACCCACCTAGAAACATACAGGAAACACTGTATGTACAGCCCCTGTTTGTTCACTTGCTTCTGCTGCTGCTGCGTGTGTGTGTGTGTGTGTGTGTGTGTGTGTGTGTGTGTGTGTCTGTGTATGACAGAGAGAGAGAGAGAGAGCATTTTTATGGGTGTATCTTATTGTGTGATTTAAAATCAATATATTTACACTGGTTGATTGAATTGGATCCTGTGTGTGTCTCTGTGCATGTGTGTTTCCATATATGGGGGCGATCGTGGCTCAAAAGTTGGGAGTTCGCCTTGTAATCGGAAGGTTACCGGTTCGAGGTCCGGCTCGGACAGTCTCGGTCGTTGTGTCTTTGGGCAAGACACTTCACTCGTTGTCTACTGGTGGTGGTCAGAGGGCCCGGTGGCGCCAGTGTCCAGCAGCCTCGCCTCTGTCAGTGCGCCCCAGGGTGCCTGTGGCTAACGTAGCTTGCCATCACCAGTGTGTGAATGGGTGAGTGACTGGATATGTAAAGAGCTTTGGGGTCCTTAGGGACCATAAAAGCGCTTATATAAATACAGGCCATTTACCATGTCCATATTTGTAATTGTGCAAGTTATTACTATTATGCTAAATTACAGTATTTCTGCTACTTTTTCGGTGTTTGTGCTAAATACAGTATTTCTGCTAAATCTTAGTATTATTGCTTAATCATTTTATTTGAGCAAAATCATAGTATTTGAGCATATTCTTTCTATTTGTGCCATAGCATAATATATTTGCTGAATTACAGCATTTCTGCTATGTTGTAGTATTTGTCCTAAATCACAGTATTTGTGCAATGTTTAGGTATTTTGTTTAAATAAAGTATCTATCTAATCTTGTACCATGTTTGCTAAAATCCTGTATTTCTGAAAAGTTATCTTGTTTCTGCTAAGTTACAATATTTATTCTAATTTCTGCTGCTAAGTTCTGCTATGTTATTGTATTTCTGCCAAGTATTATGTTTTCTTTACGTTATTGCAGTTCTGCTAAGTAATTACATTTTGCTAAGTTCTTATGCTTCTGCAAAGTTATTACAATTTTTGCAAAGGTTTTACAACTTCTGCAACTTTTCAGCTTTTTCAGCTAGTTTCAGCTGACAGCTTCAGCTTTACAGCATCCACACTGCATTTTCGCAGGAAATGCAAATTTTTCTAGTTATTATTATTCTCCATCTTCCGCCTAAATTTACGCACGTATCACGCCCGCAGTTTTGAGACAAGCTTCATATATGTTACCTCATTTTGTGCGGCCGGATCTGGAATGGTGTGCTATGACTTTTGGTGTTTATGAATTTTATAGTTTTTAAATATTAATATTTTAGTGAAAATTTTCCCGCTCCTCTGCCAAACAGTTTTGACATTAGGATTACATATGTTAGATCATTTTGTGCGGCTGGAGCTGGACTATTATGTTGTGACTTTTGGTGTTTATGACTTTTATAGTTTTTAAATATTAATATTTTAGTACAAATTTAGGCCAATTCATCTTTTGGCGCCAAATAAACAGACTTCATTTGTGGTGTCTTGGCTCTCTCTAGTGGTATACCGAGTAGTACAGCCGAAAAGATTTATCCTTGTGTTGAAAACTCCATATCCCACAATTCATAGCACGCCTCTACAGATTGAACAATGGCGGCCACCACTTCGTTTTATATGTCTTTTATTCGTGTTTCTAGGTCACAAAATAAACTTTTAAGATATTTTCAGGCGAGAATGTAGGTGTGTAAACTTCAAATATCTGCTTGTTTTATCAAGACATCCCATATTTAGCGACAGTGCTCTGACGACGTCGGTCCTGCCTGACAGCTAGCCGGGCTACCTAGCTAGCTGCCGCGCTTGGCTGCAAATGGATAGCGAGGGACTCTCTGTCGTTTCACCTCCCGGTCTCTCGCAAATGCTCGCACAGAATCGGAGTTACAGCTGGATGTGGAAAAAATAACTGAGTTGTTTGGTGGTGCTATAACGCGGAGCTACAACAGTGGGCAGCTATCCACCTGTGTATGACAGAAAGGACATGCCGCGACCGCCGATTGACCGGTGTTTGCTAACGCGGAGGTCAATCGTGGATCAGGGAAAGCGAAGGCAGGAGCGTGAGGTGAACTGAATTTCAGGTAAGAAGTTATGACCTGCACTCTATTTGGGTCAGATATAAACCGAGTTTAGGTGTAGTTTATTTAGCAGCAGTTCTCTTATGTGTTGCTGATAGTCGGCTAGCTAGCTAGCGCCGCTAGCATAGTTAGCTAGCACCGCTAGCGACCCTTCGTGAAAAAGCACCCAGGCTTGGCTTATATTGAGGCGGGTGAAACTCGTGTCAGCACCGGTCGCTCGCCGACAGTATGTGTTTTAGCTGGACTTATTTTTCGTTTATATGGACCGATGATTTATTTATTTATTCATTTTAGTAACGGTATAAACAGTGAAAGGTGGTGGATTGGCCAGATGTAAACTTCAAATATCTGCTCGTGTTACCAAGACATCCCATATTAGCTCTGATGTTTTCGGTGCCTGCAAAGAGCTAGACAGGTAGCTAGCTAACCCGAGCTGGCTGTCTTTTTGACTCAGGGTCATAGCTGGACTTATTTTTCGTTTTTATGAGCCGATGAGGGTTTTTTTTAGTAACGGTACAAACAGTGAAAGGCAGTGGATTGTCCAGATGCTGGTCGATGTGGAAAAAATAACTGAGTTGTTTGGTGATCGCTGACGCGGAGCTACAACCGAGGGCAGCTATCCACCTGTGTGTGTCAGAAAGAACATGCGGGAACGAGGCGGCGAGGCGACCGCCGATCGACCGGGTGGTAGATCGTGGATCAGGGAAACCGAAGGCAGGAGAAGCAGGCGGCTGCCGGTCGGAGCGTGAGGTGAACTGAATTTCAGGTAAGAAGTTATGACCTGCACTCTATTTGGGTCAGATATAAACCGAGTTTAGGTGTAGTTTATTTTCGTTGTGCTGACTTTTTACAATCAGTTATAATAACTCGTACTGCGTGGTAGCTAGCACGATGGAGTTTCTATACAGCTGTGTGCGCGCTAAGTTACTGATGTTGAACTTTATGACAGCCTCCCCTGTCATTCTCTCGCCTGTTGAAACTTCAGTCATGAAACTGATCAATGATCGGCTTTTCTCTCTTGTTTGTTTATCGCGCTAAACAACAGCAGCACGTTTAAGCTTGATCAGCTGTTGTTAGAATTCATTTGATTTTAATTTCTAGTATCAGCTGATGTTTGCTGGAGCCACAGCTGTAGAAGCGGCTGGTCGAAACCAGGAGATGACCTTACTGAATCATCAGAGCTGAACTGGTGATGGAGAAACAGGTTTACCTTTTTTTAGGTGACATGAATGAGTTGAAGGGAAGTTATGAACTGTTTCTGAGAGAAATAAACACCAAGCTCCTTTTTTATTTAGCTGACAGCTGGTAACTGTGCAGGGGCGGATCTAGCAAAGCTTTTGCCAGGGGGCCAGGTAGGGCGTTAACAGAGAAAGGTGGACACAAAGATATACCTTTCTTTCTTACTCTCATACAGGGAGTGCAGAATTATTAGGCAAGTTGTATTTTGAGGAATAATTTTATTATTGAACAACAACCATGTTCTCAATGAACCCAAAAACACATTAATATCAAAGCTGAATGTTTTTGGAAGTAGTTTTTAGTTTGTGTTTAGTTTTAGCTATTTTAGGGGATATCTGTGTGTGCAGGTGACTATTACTGTGCATAATTATTAGGCAACTTAACAAAAACAGATATATACCCATTTCAATTATTTATTTTACCAGTGAAACCAATATAACATCTCCACATTCACAAATATACATTTCTGACATTCAAAACAAAACAAAAACAAATCAGCGACCAATATAGCCACCTTTCTTTGCAAGGACACTCAAAAGCCTGCCATCCATGGATTCTGTCAGTGTTTTGACCTGTTCACCATCAACATTGCGTGCAGCAGCAACCACAGCCTCCCAGACACTGTTCAGAGAGGTGTACTGTTTTCCTCCTTGTAAATCTCACATTTGATGATGGACCACAGGTTCTCAATGGGGTTCAGATCAGGTGAACAAGGAGGCCATGTCATTAGTTTTTCTTCTTTTATACCCTTTCTTGCCAGCCACGCTGTGGAGTACTTGGACGCGTGTGATGGAGCATTGTCCTGCATGAAAATCATGTTTTCTTGAAGGATGCAGACTTCTTCCTGTACCACTGCTTGAAGAAGGTGTCTTCCAGAAACTGGCAGTAGGACTGGGAGTTGAGCTTGACTCCATCCTCAACCCGAAAAGGCCCCACAAGCTCATCTTTGATGATACCAGCCCAAACCAGTACTCCACCTCCACCTTGCTGGTGTCTGAGTCGGACTGGAGCTCTCTGCCCTTTACCAATCCAGCCACGGGCCCATCCATCTGGCCCATCAAGACTCACTCTCATTTCATCAGTCCATAAAACCTTAGAAAAATCAGTCTTGAGAGATTTCTTGGCCCAGTCTTGACGTTTCAGCTTGTGTGTCTTGTTCAGTGGTGGTTGTCTTTCAGCCTTTCTTACCTTGGCCATGTCTCTGAGTATTGCACACCTTGTGCTTTTGGGCACTCCAGTGATGTTGCAGCTCTGAAATATGGCCAAACTGGTGGCAAGTGGCATCTTGGCAGCTGCACGCTTGACTTTTCTCAGTTCATGGGCAGTTATTTTGCGCCTTGGTTTTTCCACACGCTTCTTGCGACCCTGTTGACTATTTTGAATGAAACGCTTGATTGTTCGATGATCACGCTTCAGAAGCTTTGCAATTTTAAGACTGCTGCATCCCTCTGCAAGATATCTCACTATTTTTGACTTTTCTGAGCCTGTCAAGTCCTTCTTTTGACCCATTTTGCCAAAGGAAAGGAAGTTGCCTAATAATTATGCACACCTGATATAGGGTGTTGATGTCATTAGACCACACCCTTCTCATTACAGAGATGCACATCACCTAATATGCTTAATTGGTAGTAGGCCTTCGAGCCTATACAGCTTGGAGTAAGACAACATGCATGAAGAGGATGATGTGGACAAAATACTCATTTGCCTAATAATTCTGCACTCCCTGTATAAAATATTTAGCTTTTATTAAATAGTTATCTGAATCTTACAACCAAAGTTTGTATAATAATACACAAGATTGGCTGTAGACCATTGTTCATCATTCAGAACACTGTGTAAAAATAACAAAAACAAAAAGTGAATGCACAGCCGGCTGTGTGGGTAAACCAACCATGTGTGAAAAGTGGTCCATAACGTAATGCTTCAAAGCGTGTTCATGCAAACATTGTCGGGTCTGCCGTGGTACAATGGGACTTCTGCTCATGAACCTCTGTGCACAGCGTCTGCAAATCGGCGCTGTAATGAAGTAACTTCATCTTTACACAAAACTGTAAGCTGTCATCTGTGAAGCGTGGCGGTGTTTGTTTTACCATAGTTCATGGTGGAGAATGGCTGCTCTTCTGAGTTTTGCTCTCTGTAGCCGTATGAATGGCAAACTACAGTGATTAGCAGCGGCATAGGCACACATAAAATTTCTTCTGAAATTTTCGCTTTCTAGTTATTATTATTATTATTATTCTCCATCTTCCGCCTAAATTTCGCACGTATCACGCCCGCAGTTTTGAGAAAAGCTTCATATATGTTACCTCATTTTGTGCGGCTGGATCTGGAATGGTGTGCTATGACTTTTGGTGTTTATGACTATTATAGTTTTTAAATATTAATATTTTAGTGAAAATTTTCCAAGCCTCCTCTGCCAAACAGTTTTGACAATAGGGGTACATATGTTACATCATTTTGTGCGGCTGGAGCTGGGCTAGTATGGTGCGACTTTTGGTGTTTATAACTTTTATAGTTTTGAAATATTTAGATTTTAGTACAAATTTAGGCCAATTTCTAGGCTCCTGAGAAAGATTCTGCTTTTGGCACCATAGAAACAGACTTCATTTGTGGTGTGTTGGCTCTCTCTAGTGGTATACCGGGAGTAGTACGGCCTAAAGGGTGCCATGCTTGGTGAAAACTACATATCCCACAATTCATAGCATGCCTCTACCGAGTCAAACAATGGCGGCCACCACTTCGTTTTATATGTCTTTTATTCGTGTTTCTAGGTCACAAAATACACTTTTAAGATATTTTCAGGCGAGAATGTAGGTGTGTAAACTTCAAATATCTGCTCGTTTATCAAGACATCCCATATTAGCGACAATTCTCTTAAGTGTTGCTGATAGCCGGTTAGTTAGCTAGCGCCGCTTAGCTTAGCTAGCTAAGCGCCCCTTTGTGAAAAACCACCCAGGCTTGGCTGATAGTGAGGTGGCTAAAATTTGTTTAATCGCCTGATCGCTCGGCAAGGGTCTGTGTCTTAGCTGGACTTATTTTTCGCTTTATATGGGCCGATGATGCTGGTCGATGTGGAAAAAATAACTGAGTTGTTTGGTGGTGGAGCTACAACAGAGGGCAGCTATCCACCGGTGTGTGACAGAAAGGACATGCCGTGAACGAGACATACAAGGCGGTGAGGCTACCGCCGATAGTCCGGTATTTGCTAACGCAGAGGTCAATCGTGGATCAGGGAAAGCGAAGGCAGGAGCGTGAGGTGAACTGAATTTCAGGTAAGTTATGACCTGCACTCTATTTGGGTCAGATATAAACCGAGTTTAGGTGTAGTTTATTTAGCAACAGTTCTCTTATGTGTTGCTGATAGCCGGCTGGCTAGCTAGCTAGCTTCAGCGCGACTAGCGACCCCTTTCGTGAAAACCACCCAGGCTTGGCTGATAGTGAGGTGGCTAAAATTTGTTTAATCGCCCGATCGCTCGGCAAGGGTCTGTGTCTTAGCTGGACTTATTTTTCGTTTATATGGGCCGATGATGCTGGTCGATGTGGAAAAAATAACTGAGTTGTTTGGTGGTGGAGCTACAACAGAGGGCAGCTATCCACCGGTGTGTGACAGAAAGGACATGCCGCGAACGAGACATAAAGGCGGTGAGGCTACCGCCGATCGACCGGTGTTTGCTAACGCGGAGGTCAATCGTGGATCAGGGAAAGCGAAGGCAGGGCGTGAGGTGAACTGAATTTCAGGTAAGAAGTTATGACCTGCACTCTATTTGGGTCAGATATAAACCGAGTTTAGGTGTAGTTTATTTAGCAGCAGTTCTCTTATGTGTTCCTGATAGCGGCTAGCTAGCTAGCGCCCGCTTAGCATAGTTAGCTAGCACCGCTAGCGACCCTTCGTGAAAAAAGCACCCAGGCTTGGCTTATATTGAGGCGGGTGAAACTTCGTGTCAGCACCGTCGCTCGCCGACAGTATGTGTTTTAGCTGGACTTATTTTTCGTTTATATGGACCGATGATTTATTTATTTATTCATTTTAGTAACGGTATAAACAGTGAAAGGTGGTGGATTGGCCAGATGTAAACTTCAAATATCTGCTCGTGTTACCAAGACATCCCATATTAGCTCTGATGTTTTCGGTGCCTGCAAAGAGCTAGACAGGTAGCTAGCTAACCCGAGCTGGCTGTCTTTTGACTCAGGGTCATAGCTGGACTTATTTTTCGTTTTATGAGCCGATGAGGGTTTTTTTTTTTTAGTAACGGTACAAACAGTGAAAGGCGGTGGATTGTCCAGATGCTGGTCGATGTGGAAAAAATAACTGAGTTGTTTGGTAGTCGCTGACGCCGGAGCTACAACCGAGGGCAGCTATCCACCGTGTGTGTCAGAAAGAACATGCGGGAACGAGGCGGCGGCGGGCGACCGCCGATCGACCGTGGTAGATCGTGGATCAGGAAACCGAAGGCAGGAGAAGCAGGCGGCTGCCGGTCGGAGCGTGAGGTGAACTGAATTTCAGGTAAGAAGTTATGACCTGCACTCTATTTGGGTCAGATATAAACCGAGTTTAGGTGTAGTTTATTTTCGTTGTGCTGACTTTTTACAATCAGTTATAATAACTCGTACTGCGTGGTAGCTAGCACGATGGAGTTTCTATACAGCTGTGTGCGCGCTAAGTTACTGATGTTGAACTTTATGACAGCCTCCCTGTCATTCTCTCGCCTGTTCAAACTTCAGTCATGAAACTGATCAATGATCGGCTTTTCTCTCTTGTTTGTTTATCGCTAAACAACAGCAGCACGTTTAAAAGCTTGATCAGCTGTTGTTAGAATTCATTTGATTTTAATTTCTAGTATCAGCTGATGTTTGCTGGAGCCACAGCTGTAGAAGCGGCTGGTCGAAACCAGGAGATGACCTTACTGAATCATCAGAGCTGAACTGGTGATGGAGAAACAGGTTTACCTTTTTTTTTTAGTGACATGAATGAGTTGAAGGAAGTTATGAACTGTTTCTGAGAGAAATAAACACCAAGCTCCTTTTTTTATTTAGCTGACAGCTGGTAACTGTGCAGGGGCGGATCTAGCAAAGCTTTTGCCAGGGGCCAGGTAGGGCATTAACAGAGAAAGGTGGACACAAAGATATACTTTTCTTTCTTACTCTCATACAGGGAGTGCAGAATTATTAGGCAAGTTGTATTTTTGAGGAATAATTTTATTATTGAACAACAACCATGTTCTCAATGAACCCAAAAACACATTAATATCAAAGCTGAATGTTTTCGGAAGTAGTTTTTAGTTTGTGTTTAGTTTTAGCTATTTTAGGGGGATATCTGTGTGTGCAGGTGACTATTACTGTGCATAATTATTAGGCAACTTAACAAAAACAAATATATACCCATTTCAATTATTTATTTTACCAGTGAAACCAATATAACATCTCCACATTCACAAATATACATTTCTGACATTCAAAAACAAAACCAAAACAAATCACCGACCAATATAGCCACCTTTCTTTGCAAGGACACTCAAAAGCCTGCCATCCATGGATTCTGTCAGTGTTTTGATCTGTTCACCATCAACATTGCGTGCAGCAGCAACCACAGCCTCCCAGACACTGTTCAGAGAGGTGTACTGTTTTCCCTCCTTGTAAATCTCACATTTGATGATGGACCACAGGTTCTCAATGGGGTTCAGATCAGGTGAACAAGGAGGCCATGTCATTAGTTTTTCTTCTTTTAAACCCTTTCTTGCCAGCCACGCTGTGGAGTACTTGGACGCGTGTGATGGAGCATTGTCCTGCATGAAAATCATGTTTTTCTTGAAGGATGCAGACTTCTTCCTGTACCACTGCTTGAAGAAGGTGTCTTCCAGAAACTTGCAGTAGGACTGGGAGTTGAGCTTGACGCCATCCTCAACCCGAAAAGGCCCCACAAGCTCACCTTTGATGATACCAGCCCAAACCAGTACTCCACCTCCACCTTGCTGGCGTCTGAGTGGGACTGGAGCTCTCTGCCCTTTACCAATCCAGCCACGGGCCCATCCATCTGGCCCATCAAGACTCACTCTCATTTCATCAGTCCATAAAACCTTAGAAAAATCAGTCTTGAGATATTTCTTGGCCCAGTCTTGACGTTTCAGCTTGTGTGTCTTGTTCAGTGGTGGTCGTCTTTCAGCCTTTTCTTACCTTGGCCATGTCTCTGAGTATTGCACACCTTGTGCTTTTGGGCACTCAGTGATGTTGCAGCTCTGAAATATGGCCAAACTGGTGGCAAGTGGCATCTTGGCAGCTGCACGCTTGACTTTTCTCAGTTCATGGGCAGTTATTTTGCCCCTTGGTTTTTCCACACGCTTCTTGCGACCCTGTTGACTATTTTGAATGAAACGCTTGATTGTTCGATGATCACGCTTCAGAAGCTTTGCAATTTTAAGACTGCTGCATGCCTCTGCAAGATATCTCACTATTTTTGACTTTTCTGAGCCTGTCAAGTCCTTCTTTTGACCCATTTTGCCAAAGGAAAGGAAGTTGCCTAATAATTATGCACACCTGATATAGGGTGTTGATGTCATTAGACCATACCCTTCTCATTACAGAGATGCACATCACCTAATATGCTTAATTGGTAGTAGGCTTTCGAGCCTATACAGCTTGGAGTAAGACAACATGCATGAAGGGGATGATGTGGACAAAATACTCATTTGCCTAATAATTCTGCACTCCCTGTATAAAATATTTAGCTTTTATTAAATAGTTATCTGAATCTTACAACCAAAGTTTGTATAATAATACACAAGATTGGCTGTAGACCATTGTTCATCATTCAGAACACTGTGTAAAAATAACAAAAACAAAAAGTGAATGCAAAAGTGCATAAATATTTATTTTACGTGTTTGATATGTGTGGCGGGCGTGGTCTGCAGTGCCGCTGCAGGGAGGTGGACCCACCTGAGGGGCATCTGCAATCACACCTCTCGGGCGTAGTCTGTGCTCTCTCGGCTGTTTTTGGGTGTGTGTCGGGCTGTGAGTTGAAAAGCTACAGCTGGCTGGGAGGGTACACCAACCATGTGTGAAAAGTGGTCCATAACGTACTGGTTCAAAGTGTGTTCGTGCAAACATTGTCGGGTCTGCCGTGGTACAGAGGGACTTCTGCTTATGAACCTGTGTGCACAGGCGTCTGCAAATCGGGGCTGTACAAAGTGACCTCATCTTTACCCAAAACTGTAAGCTGTCATCTGTGAGGCGCGATGGTGTTTGTTTTACCATAATTCATGGTGGAGAATGGCTGCTCTTCTGAGTTTTGCTGTCTGTAGCAGTATGAATGGAAAACTACACAGATTAGCAGCGGCATAGGCACACATAAAATTTCTTCTGAAATTTTCGCTTTCTAGTTATTATTATTATTCTCCATCTTCCGCCTAAATTTACGCACGCGTATCACGCCCGCAGTTTTGAGACAAGCTTCATATA
This sequence comes from Oreochromis aureus, assembly GCF_013358895.1. Lineage (NCBI taxonomy): Eukaryota > Metazoa > Chordata > Actinopteri > Cichliformes > Cichlidae > Oreochromis > Oreochromis aureus. The sequence continues at coordinate 15,379,580 of NC_052961.1, read as the reverse complement.
TGTTACCTCATTTTGTGCGGCCGGATCTGGAATGGTGTGCTATGACTTTTGGTGTTTATGAATTTTATAGTTTTTAAATATTAATATTTTAGTGAAAATTTTTCCCGCTCCTCTGCCAAACAGTTTTGACATTAGGATTACATATGTTAGATCATTTTGTGCAGCTGGAGCTGGACTATTATGTTGTGACTTTTGGTGTTTATGACTTTTATAGTTTTTTAAATATTAATATTTTAGTACAAATTTAGGCCAATTCATCTTTTGGCGCCAAATAAACAGACTTCATTTGTGGTGTCTTGGCTCTCTCTAGTGGTATACCGGGAGTAGTACAGCCGAAAAGATTTATCCTTGTGTTGAAAACTCCATATCCCACAATTCATAGCACGCCTCTACAGAGTGAACAATGGCGGCCACCACTTCGTTTATATGTCTTTTATTCGTGTTTCTAGGTCACAAAATAAACTTTTAAGATATTTTCAGGCGAGAATGTAGGTGTGTAAACTTCAAATATCTGCTTGTTTTATCAAGACATCCCATATTTAGCGACAGTGCTCTGACGACGCCGGTCCTGCCTGACAGCTAGCCGGCTACCTAGCTAGCTGCCGCGACTTGGCTGCAAATGGATAGCGAGGGACTCTCTCTGTCGTTTCACCTCCCGGTCTCGCAAATGCTCGCACAGAATCGGAGTTACAGCTGGATGTGGAAAAAATAACTGAGTTGTTTGGTGGTGCTATAACGCGGAGCTACAACAGTGGGCAGCTATCCACGGTGTATGACAGAAAGGACATGTTACGACCGCCGATCGACCTGTGTTTGCTAACGCGGAGGTCAATCGTGGATCAGGGAAAGCGAAGGCAGGGCGTGAGGTGAACTGAATTTCAGGTAAGAAGTTATGACCTGCACTCTATTTGGGTCAGATATAAACCGAGTTTAGGTGTAGTTTATTTAGCAGCAGTTCTCTTATGTGTTGCTGATAGTCGGCTAGCTAGCTAGCGCCGCTAGCATAGTTAGCTAGCACCGCTAGCGACCCTTCGTGAAAAAGCACCCAGGCTTGGCTTATATTGAGGCGGGTGAAACTCGTGTCAGCACCGGTCGCTCGCCGACAGTATGTGTTTTAGCTGGACTTATTTTTCGTTTATATGGACCGATGATTTATTTATTTATTCATTTTAGTAATGGTATAAACAGTGAAAGGTGGTGGATTGGCCAGATGTAAACTTCAAATATCTGCTCGTGTTACCAAGACATCCCATATTAGCTCTGATGTTTTCGGTGCCTGCAAAGAGCTAGACAGGTAGCTAGCTAACCCGAGCTGGCTGTCTTTTGACTCAGGGTCATAGCTGGACTTATTTTTTCGATTTTATGAGCCGATGAGGGTTTTTTTTAGTAACGGTACAAACAGTGAAAGGCGGTGGATTGTCCAGATGCTGGTCGATGTGGAAAAAATAACTGAGTTGTTTGGTGATCGCTGACGCGCGAGCTACAACCGAGGGCAGCTATCCACCGGTGTGTGTCAGAAAGAACATGCGGGGAACGAGGCGGCGAGAGGCGACCGCGATCGACCGGTGGTAGATCGTGGATCAGGGAAACCGAAGGCAGGAGAAGCAGGCGGCTGCCGGTCGGAGCGTGAGGTGAACTGAATTTCAGGTAAGTTATGACCTGCACTCTATTTGGGTCAGATATAAACCGAGTTTAGGTGTAGTTTATTTTTGTTGTGCTGACTTTTTACAATCAGTTATAATAACTCGTACTGCGTGGTAGCTAACACGATGGAGTTTATGACAGCCTCCCTGTCATTCTCTCGCCTGTTCAAACTTCAGTCATGAAACTGATCAATGATCGGCTTTTCTCTCTTGTTTGTTTATCGCGCTAAACAACAGCAGCACGTTTAAGCTTGATCAGCTGTTGTTAGAATTCATTTGATTTTAATTTCTAGTATCAGCTGATGTTTGCTGGAGCCACAGCTGTAGAAGCGGCTGGTCGAAACCAGGAGATGACCTTACTGAATCATCAGAGCTGAACTGGTGATGGAGAAACAGGTTTACCTTTTTTGAGGTGACATGAATGAGTTGAAGGAAGTTATGAACTGTTTCTGAGAGAAATAAACACCAAGCTCCTTTTTTATTTAGCTGACAGCTGGTAACTGTGCAGGGGCGGATCTAGCAAAGCTTTTGCCAGGGGGCCAGGTAGGGCATTAACAGAGAAAGGTGGACACAAAGATATACTTTTCTTTCTTACTCTCATACAGGGAGTGCAGAATTATTAGGCAAGTTGTATTTTGAGGAATAATTTTATTATTGAACAACAACCATGTTCTCAATGAACCCAAAAACACATTAATATCAAAGCTGAATGTTTTCGGAAGTAGTTTTTAGTTTGTGTTTAGTTTTAGCTATTTTAGGGGGATATCTGTGTGTGCAGGTGACTATTACTGTGCATAATTATTAGGCAACTTAACAAAAACAAATATATACCCATTTCAATTATTTATTTTACCAGTGAAACCAATATAACATCTCCACATTCACAAATATACATTTCTGACATTCAAAAACAAAACAAAAACAAATCAGCGACCAATATAGCCACCTTTCTTTGCAAGGACACTCAAAAGCCTGCCATCCATGGATTCTGTCAGTGTTTTGATCTGTTCACCATCAACATTGCGTGCAGCAGCAACCACAGCCTCCCAGACACTGTTCAGAGAGGTGTACTGTTTTCCCTCCTTGTAAATCTCACATTTGATGATGGACCACAGGTTCTCAATGGGGTTCAGATCAGGTGAACAAGGAGGCCATGTCATTAGTTTTTCTTCTTTTAAACCCTTTCTTGCCAGCCACGCTGTGGAGTACTTGGACGCGTGTGATGGAGCATTGTCCTGCATGAAAATCATGTTTTTCTTGAAGGATGCAGACTTCTTCCTGTACCACTGCTTGAAGAAGGTGTCTTCCAGAAACTTGCAGTAGGACTGGGAGTTGAGCTTGACTCCATCCTCAACCCGAAAAGGCCCCACAAGCTCACCTTTGATGATACCAGCCCAAACCAGTACTCCACCTCCACCTTGCTGGCGTCTGAGTGGGACTGGAGCTCTCTGCCCTTACCAATCCAGCCACGGGCCCATCCATCTGGCCCATCAAGACTCACTCTCATTTCATCAGTCCATAAAACCTTAGAAAAATCAGTCTTGAGATATTTCTTGGCCCAGTCTTGACGTTTCAGCTTGTGTGTCTTGTTCAGTGGTGGTCGTCTTTCAGCCTTTCTTACCTTGGCCATGTCTCTGAGTATTGCACACCTTGTGCTTTTGGGCACTCCAGTGATGTTGCAGCTCTGAAATATGGCCAAACTGGTGGCAAGTGGCATCTTGGCAGCTGCACGCTTGACTTTTCTCAGTTCATGGGCAGTTATTTTGCGCCTTGGTTTTTCCACACGCTTCTTGCGACCCTGTTGACTATTTTGAATGAAACGCTTGATTGTTCGATGATCACGCTTCAGAAGCTTTGCGATTTTAAGACTGCTGCATGCCTCTGCAAGATATCTCACTATTTTGACTTTTCTGAGCCTGTCAAGTCCTTCTTTTGACCCATTTTGCCAAAGGAAAGGAAGTTGCCTAATAATTATGCACACCTGATATAGGGTGTTGATGTCATTAGACCATACCCTTCTCATTACAGAGATGCACATCACCTAATATGCTTAATTGGTAGTAGGCTTTCGAGCCTATACAGCTTGGAGTAAGACAACATGCATGAAGAGGATGATGTGGACAAAATACTGATTTGCCTAATAATTCTGCACTCCCTGTAAACACCAAGCTCCTTTTTTGTGTAGCTGACAGCTGGTAACTGTGCAGGGGCGGATCTAGCAAAGCTTTTGCCAGGGGGCCAGGTAGGGCATTAACAGAGAAAGGTGGACATAAAGATATACTTTTCTTTCTTACTCTCATATAAAATATTTAGCTTTTATTAAATAGTTATCTGAATCTCACAACCAAAGTTTGTATAATAATACACAAGATTGGCTGTAGACCATTGTTCATAATTCAGAACACTGTGTAGAAATAACAAAAAACAAAAAGTGAATGCATGTGTGAAAAGTGGTCTATAATGTAATGCTTCAAAGCGTGTTCATGCAAACATTGTCGGGTCTGCCGTGGTACAATGGGACTTCTCATGAACCTGTGTGCAGCGCCTGCAAATCGGCGCTGTACTGGCAACTTCATCTTTACACAAAACTGTAAGCTGTCATCTGTGAAGCGTGAGCGGTGTTTGTTTTACCATAGTTCATGGTGGAGAATGGCTGCTCTTCTGAGTTTTTCTGTCTGTAGCCGTATGAATGGCAACTACAGTGATTAGCAGCGGCATAGGCACACATAAAATTTCTTCTGAAATTTTCGCTTTCTAGTTAAGAATGTTACCCTTACTTTGTGTTGAGTTGGTGGGCTAAGCACTGAGGCTTGCAGGAATGTGCAAACCTGTGGAGGATGCTGCTTGGTCACCATTTCCAAGAACAATTCAAAACATGCATTTTGGAAGTAAAAACTTAAAGTAGCAGTTTCATGAAAATCCTTGAAACAGTACCAGAGCAACTTCCACCATCTTCCTGTCAACTTCAAAGAGAAGAAGTCACTCAAATGAATCAACGAGAGTTCAGATCTTGTGACCAAAGTCAGGCAGACATAACTGTCTCACTAGCTTATTGCCTAATCTTTGCAAGTGAAACAAGATATTTAAGTTAATGATTCTTTTTTTATTAACCTCACAAATAATTTTGTCTTTACTGTTGGGGGAAAAAGGTTTTTTTTTTTGGTTTCTGCTTCCTTTGACCAAACAAAATGTGATTTTTGACATTTAAACAGAGTCCCAGTCAATGGACTGCAGTGTCCACATTCACATTACCTAGAGCAATGCAAATATCTGTGGCTTCTGCAGTTTGGAAAAAGAGAGGAGGGATCAGGTGAGAAACACATGGCACTGCAAGGGAAAAGCAGGCTCTCTGTGTTTCCTGCCTCTTCAGATAAAGTAGAGTAACTGGCACTCTACCACTGTGAGGGCAGTGGCCTGGATAGCAGTGGATGAAAGGCAGCTTTCCATTCCATTTCATCTCAATGGTGAGTGCTGGGAGTCTTCATGGTGAGGCAACCGTGACACTTTTTACCTCTACTGTTTATCTCATAAAGCGTTTGTTTCAAATGACCAGAAAATGGCATCAATCTTTTTCTTTTAAGCTCCAAATCCACTTGATTTATAAATGTTTTTGCACGTTTTACTATCATTTCCTCTGTGTGTTGCAAAGTGGGCTCATTTGTGATGGTCACACATCACATGACATTCTCAAAACGGGTGGGCGTGTGGTGGTGAGGTCAACATAAATAGCTGCAAGTCATGGTGCATGGCACACATCCCTGGCACTGCTGTATTCTGAATGGAGAGGCGAACTATTTCCAAGATGAAGAACTTCAGTTACATCACCATCTGAAACCTCCACTGCATATATATGTTTGTGGGCTTTGTCTGACTGTACATGGTTCATTTGCTGTTTGATCACTTACAAGATGAAAGAAAAATCAAAGAAATACTGATTCAAGTTGCCAGTTTTCAAAAAATAAAATACAGCTTAATGTTTCAGACACTTTTCATACACCCTCAAACCAGAAATCAAACCACATTTTACTGCATTTGTAAAATTTAAAGGCCCTGAACACACACACATGCAGATGTTTTTAGTTATTTTAACTATTTCAACCTGTTCTCAGGGTAAAGTGGAGATTAGATTTAATGAGAAGTTTCAATAATTCATTTTCACACCAGACAATTTGACAGGCCAAAGATAATTAATTCTAAAAAAAAAAACATTTTGTAAAGGGATTTTTTTGGGACCACACCTGTATACCATGATACACACACATATACCAGTCAAGTAAGTCAAATGGGAAGTTGAAAAAAATAAAAAGTTAAACTCAATAAAATATATTGTGGTAGAATATGAAGTCAGGTGACAATGCCAAACCACTCCTGTCTTCCATGTAATGCCGGCTGTGGACATTTAACCTTTTGTTAAATGAAATATGCCAAAATTTCAATTCTGGAGTTTTATTAAGGATATTACAAAACTTTATTTACTCTGCTGATTTTTTCCCACACAATTTATTGTTTATGTTGCAGATAAAGTTACCACATATCGTTCCTCACTCAGTAAGTTTGTGACTGCATGTTGCAATATTATGCTGATTTATGTCCAGCAAATTCATCTGATCCCCTTTCATAATGTTCTTTAATAAGGAGCATTTCTTGTGTAAAGAAACAAGGTCTTGCTTATGAAGGAGCATTATAGGAAGAAGACTTTTAGATTTACTATCTGTAATATTTTTCCAGTGTGACTGCATCTGCCTCTGTCACTCCAATCCTCTGCGTGTTCTCCTTCACTACATCCATGAACTCCATCTCTGTGCTCTTTCTCTTTTTCTCCTGCCTGGCAGTTCCATGTTCAACATCCTCTGTCCAGTGTATCTTCTATCCTTCTATCCTCTCAAACTTTGGCTTAAAAATGCAAAACATGAGCTGTTCCTGTTCTATACTCATTTCTTTTTTTCTTTTTTTTCTTTTACGAGAGTAATAGAATAAACAACATCACAATGATATATGGGAATATGACAGTAAATACTGAATATTAAACATTATTGTGCAGCACATAAGATCGACAGCGCACAGTGTGCTTTGAGGTAGGAGCCAAAAAGGGTGTAGTTTGTGTGTGTGAGCACCCATGTGTACACCTGTGAGCATGAACGCGCTTGTTTTTTTAAAAGGTTCCTTCATGTAATGATCTGCTAGAGGGTGTGGGGGGCCACTGCCCCGTCCTCCAGAGCATGAAGCAGGTATGGAGGAGATCAAAACTCCAGACATTCAGAGGCCTCCAGAACACAAGAGACCAAGGAAGACCAACAGAGGGGCAGCCGCGCCACTATCCCAGAAAGAGCTGAGGAGAGTCCCAGATGAGGGTCACTCAGCAGCCGCGGAGCAGAAGCCAGGGGGTTGCAGTGACGTGCCCGTGAGCTCCGCCGGCAGCCAGCTGTGCCTGAGTGACCGAGCCCCAGGCCGAGAGGCCGAGGGCACCCCACCCCCGAAGTGGCCCGAGCGAGCCCCAGGCTCCAGGCCCCGATAAGCAGCCACCAAGGAGTGAGCAGGTGGGTACCTGGACGCCCATCCCCGGACACAAAGAACCACCAACGCACCGGTGGCGGACTCATTTCTACTCATTTCTACTCATTCTACTCATTTCTAATCCTGTCCATCCCGGTCATTCCCAATGAAACTCTGCTACCTCCAGCTCGTCCTCCTGTCTATTGAACAGTGTCACTGTCTCCCAACCATACATCATACTGTAGCAGGTCTCACTACCTTCTTGCAAACATTCACTTCCACTCTTGCTGCTATATGCTTCTGTCACAAATCACCCCAGACACTGTGCCCTGAATGCACTTGCTTCTTCACCTCTCTTGTGAACTATCTGCTGTTTGGATGGTTAAGTCCAGGTATTTAAACTTGTCCATCTTCACTGGCTCTACTCCTCACATCTTCCCTGTTATACCCACCAACAGAACACGCTAGCACTTACACAGTTTACATCTCCAACTGTGTAACTATTTCATTTTGAATCCTTAGTAGAGGGTAGCTTCAGGTCTCTGAATAACATAATCTGGTTACAAAGTACACAATACATTTTTAAAGTCTGACTGATTGCTAACAGGGTGCTTTTGAGGCAAACAGACTTTCAAATTCTGAAGAGGATCAAGTGTGTGCGTGTGTGTGTGTGTGTGTGTGTGTGTGTGTGTGTGTGTGTGTGTGTGTGTGTGTGTGTGTGTGTGTGTGTGTGTGTGTGTGTGTGTGTGTGTGTGTGTGTGTGTGTGTGTGTGTGAGCATACTTTAAATTTGATTAAACTCTATAAAATCTTTGAACCCAAATTAAATAATGTACTTTTTGTAAGGCTTAAATCTGAAATAATGAGTAGTGTTACATAACTTTGCTGGGTTAAAGAATTCCAGTGCTACTGAGAGAAAACATTTATCTTTCTTTTTACTGGTGTATTTATTTTATATAATTGTCAGAGATCAAAACATGCAACAAAGAAGAGGTAAGAAACCCTCAACATGTGTGCTTTTATTTTTACCAGTTGTATTCGTGAACATTATATGACATGTTAAAAGATGTTAATGTCAAATGAAAACAAAAGAAAGGAGTATGCACGCCCTAAAGACAGCAATGCATAAAACAAACTCTTCCACACAAATAACTCAACTCAAAACATTAACAATTTGAACCAACAGTTTCTTTTATATGAAAAGAAAGTAAAGTAAATCTCTTTGTTAATGACAAAAGCTTGACTGTGAGTGGTACATAAAGGCAAGCCTGCAGCAATGACTGTTGAAATAATGAATTCAAAGCTTCTATTATTGTGTAACAGAGACGTTGTTTAGTGTCAGTGAGAGACAGTAATTAGTTGTCCAAACAGCAGAAATGCCGCAAGTTCACAATCAATACACAGCTGCTAAATATTAACCAGCAAGTCAAAGACTGTATGGATCTCTTGTGGCTGCCAGGGAGAAAAATATATCGTATCAAAGAGAGTGTGGTGTGCTAATACGGGGTGTTTCATTGAACCCCCTCCCCCATTGTTCGCTTTGTAAAGAATTCTCTTTCTTTAGGTGATCTGTTCAAAGTGCTTTTAGGCATTGCACCATGAACACAAGTTCTTCTGCAAGCACATCCTTATTGTGTGAGTGCATTCTTTTATACATTGAATTAAATCTCATTACTTTGAAACTTTACAAATAAAAATATAAAATATGAGAGGAAAAAAAACTTTTATAGCCAGAAAACACGAGACAAAAGTTCATCTATCAATTTCCTTAACTCTTTGTGCAACTTTGTGGGGGGTTATAGCCTACACCAGGAAAGAGGTGGCATACACTGATCCATCACAGAGACAAAGACAACCATTCACAACTACACCCAAGGTCAACTCAGATTTAGCTCTTAACCCTTTCATGCATGTGGACGGCTGTTTGCTTGTATTTGTATCAGTGTTGATGGTATACTTGCACATAAACCACTGCATTGGACACTGATGTGTCACTCCATACCCTGCCACCCATTTAATGTTACTATAGATGTATGACGTGTTTCATTGTAATTATTGTTATTTAACCCTGTTATGCATGAATTATGACTACTTCAATCAGGATTTTTTCTCTTAAGTATTTTTATTCATCTTTTCATGCCTAAAGATGAATAAAATACTCAAGAAAAAAATCCTGATTGAGGTAGTCATAATTCATGCGTAACAGGGTTAAGATAAAAAGCATGTCTTTGGTGTGTGTGGGAAGCAGCAGTGTTATAGTTTTTTAAATTTGAGTTTATCAGTTTTATTTGAGTTTACTTATTTTCAAAGTGGACTTCCTGCTTTCAGTGTAGTTTTTGTTATTATTATGAAATGTGTGGTATGGTAAGGCAAAATTTAATAAGAGCAGAACAATTATTACAAAACAAAGACCTTAAGTTATGTAGAAATCTCACCCTGAATAAACAAAAACTTCCTTGTGCTGAAAAACTAACAAAGACTCAAGTGAAAACTTTATTTACCACTTTACAAACACTTTTGTAAAGGCAGTGGTACTTTTCAAACATTTATATTTTTTATCGTATCACAATATGTTTTGTGTGATAACTTTTAATTTGAGTTTAATTTGAGTTAACCTTGGTAGGAGGAAATCGACATAGACACTAGCTAAACTGAGCAGCCCCAAGTGAAGGTTTCTGTGTTTAAATATCTACTGAAAAATGCTGAAAAACACTAACATACAGTACACTATGTGACAAAGTTTTAGCTGATAGCATGCAGTTATCTATGAGTTGCAATCAAACAGTTTGGTTACTTTACTTATAAGGTTGTTTTTGTTAAATTAGGCAACAATTTAACATTTTGTTTTACTGTTTTACTAACTGTCTTTCATTGCGTAGTGAACTGGAACTCTTCCTAGGTGTCCAAACAATGACCCTTGGATTTTCATTTCTCTTTGAAAAGGAGGACAAACCTTTTGATGTAGCTCTTGGAGCTGAATCTGGTAAGTGTGGTAGGTATGTAGTTGTAATTATACTGCAGTTTAAAAAATGTAACATTTTCAAATTATAGTAAGCAAGCAGAGTATTCAACCAACACCTCGACATCATTTATGCTAAAAGTTCATAACAGAATAAGCTCATCTCTTGAAACTTACTTGACATGGTTTCTTTCTCCCAGAGGACAGTGAACTCTTTCAGAATGAAAACTGCTCATTCTGAGCCTGTTGGCAAAAATCCTTGCAAGCTTCAACATGGTGTTTTCTCTGCTCCATGCGCAAAAAAAGGTCACAAAAAGGTCACTACCGTTATCATCTGCATGTGCGTGACAGTGCAGTGCCATTGAAGTGGAACAGGATTAGTCTTGGAACTTTTTAACAGCAACATCCAACAATTTGAAACACAGGAAAACTGGTGATTGGTCAAATATTCACTTTTTTCTTTTTAAACAAGGGGAATATCTGTCGTGTTAGTTGCAAAACAAAAATTCAACTGATTCAAATCTAGTCTCCAACTGTTTGCAGCGGTTACTAGGCAGTGTTAACTTTTCTTTCCTTGTTTTTTATGTAATAATTTCCTCTATGTAAATATACAGAGTTGTATTCATGTGTGTTATAAAGATACCAATTATAGCTGCTTTACATGTTGCTGTGGAGGACAACAGTGTGAAATGTGGGCAAGCTGATGCCTTCTTGTGCATGTGAAAGAGATTAGCAGAACACAGATGAACAGCTGGTCATTGGACTTTGGTGAGATTTATTTCTGCTGCTCATGAAAAAAATGCCCACAAGCTCTGACTGTGCAGTGCACACACGGTGCTTCATTTGTGTTGAGCTATATTGCTCTACATGTATGAGTATCTGAGAGCAAATACATTTAAAAGCTGTGTTTTAATGTTATGAAAGTATGCCGTTTTAAACAGACAACCTCTGAAAAATAACTTGAAGTTTGAGCAAAGTTTTTGCTAAAAAGATGAAGTCAATGGTTATTTGTATTTCAAGGTTATATTTGAGGGGCATACTGTTTGTGAAGTGGGAGAATATGGGAAAGAGACTCAGGTATACCTGCAAAAGATCAGAGGACTGGAGGGTTTGTTAAATAATGCAAATACCAGTTGAATTCTCACATCACAGATGTCTCAGAGGAGACAAGGTTCAAGGTTCTTCCCTTTTAGAGAAGTTGGAGGAGTAAGTGCGGTTACATTAAATGTGTCACAGTTACATTTAAAACAAAAGTCTATATCTTATTTTAATATGGCAAAATTGCACGATCAGAACACAGAACACTGTTATTAAAATCCAATTTTCCTCAAGAAGTCTAAAATGGTTTTCATGTCCTGTCAGAATTCCTGCCTGTTTCACTGTCGGGCCAGCGATGAAAGATGAAGAACTGAGGGCAGAACAACTTAGAATTTGTGATGAAAATGTTGACCTAACATTAAAAAGGTAGAGCATTACTAGGGTTGTACTATAGAAAGTGAGAGTAGGGCTGGGAAAAGACATGGTGACAAAGGGACATGAATTTTTATGCTGTGGATGTTGTACTTTGGCCATCCAGCCCCCTCCCTTACATAAGATGCACGCTTGGCTGCGGGCGTAGAAAACAAGGCCTGTCCCCATGCATTGAGCCTTCCCCTTCACTGGCTCTTAACCATGCAGTACACAACAGGAGCAGACAGTGAGCAATATTGAATTATTCAGGCACAGAGAACATTGCAGCAGTGCAGGGAAGAAGCTCGTGTTGCCTTTAGTCTGGGAAACAGAGCAAAGAGATTTTAAAAAGACAATGTTGGTTATTTATGCAAATTCTAATCTAGTGCACTGTTTGTTGTGAAATTGTTTATTCTGCACGTGTGGACACCTGTGACACAAGGTAAATCAATGTTAAATGTTAGAAAGCACTTGGGCATAGAAAACAGTGCTTGTATGAAAGTGTGTGTTAATTGGTGAATGAGGTTAGTATAAAGCAATGGAGTAGAAAAGCTCTATATAGGAATCAGTTTAGTCCATTTGTCCTGTAGGGTATGTCTTCAAGGGTCTTTCATGTCTTGAAATACAGTATATACCAGTTTGACTGTAAGGATAAAATGTTAGCCTCCAGGCAAAACAAATGTTTAAATCTAATATTTCCCAATCTCCTCATCTTGTTCCCTGGAAAGTATGTGGAAAGTAAGTCCACTGTGGAGTGCAGCAGTCAGTGGAAATATTAGATTTAAACTGGAGTTTCTCTCAGCAAAACATGTTATCCTTGTAGGCAAAGAGCAGACATCTGTGTGATCACAGAAAATATATTTAATTGTAGAATCTGCTGCAGGATAAAAGACTGAAAAGTGAACTTTCAAATGTTGAAAGAAAAACAGAGAATGCAGAAGTCACAAAATATTATAGTAAAGACTGAAACTGGACCAATGGATTGACAAAATTATATGAATATTTTGTATTATTTCTGCCCACATTGGTCTGAAAAAATATCTTTTAATAATGCAAGTGTTAATGCATCAGTTTTAATAATGATTTTTTGATGTGATTTTAACTGTAGTAACATGTCAAATGCAGGTGTTTTAGCTTGTTTATGCACATAAAACATGACTTCACAAAAATAGCACATCCACATGAGACAGGCAATAATTTTATTTAATCTAATTCTAACATTTTATAACAACGTCAGATACTGGATGAGTAAATATTGGATTAGTCCTGTGAAAGTGTTTATTTTTTATGCTTGACCCACATACAGTTTTCATAGAGCTGTTAACTCTACTTTCCCACTTTATTTGGTTTTTCCATTCTTACCAGCCTCTAAATACTGTAGAGCCATGCTTATGTCAGTTTGCAGCTTCGGTGTCATCGCTTATTTTTGTGACTTGCACTTCATGTCAAACAAACAAATGATGGATGAGTAACATGAAGGGAGATTTTTTTGTGCACAGAAAAGTTAGATCTTTGTTTATTTTTTTAAATTTTTTTTTTCAAAACAACAGCTAAACATTTTACCTTTCTTGGAAAAGTTAATACATCTGAGTAATCACAAAAGTATAGCTATTGGCAAAATCTGATGCAGGATAAAAAATATGTATTTTGCACATTACCATAAAAACTGTGTGAGGACCATGAGGTGTATGTGAGCAAACCATGGAGCTACATACAGCCTGCAGAGGTCACACAATACAACATATCAAAGCTGAGCAAATTCAGTAAATAGTGACCCTATTGTAGAAATAATATTTGCTAATAAGATTGTCATGAAAGAAAACATACAGTTTCTGCTGCAGTCAACGGTTTAAAAAAACACTTTTTAAGATCTTTTAAGGCTGTTTACCTGCCAGTGCGTCATTGTGTAATGATAATCTACTTTTAGTGTTAACTTTAGGAAGATTGTGAATACAGGCCATGAGGTTTCCATAGATAAGTTAACTTACATCACTGGCATGCTCACAGACACATTTCCTGCCTCCAGACTAACATGTAACCGCATATCCCAGTCTAATGCACTTTATTACCAACCACGAGATTCTCATCCCCCTCAGATCTCATGCTTGACTTAAAAATATTTCACCAAACAAGATAATATGACTTTCTTCCACCTCTACTCACAGATCAAAATAGGCAGCAGACAATCCGACTCAGCTAGTGGCACAGACCACAAATTATGATGTATTTTTCAAGAACAGTGAGCAGTTTAGACCTGATATTCTGTCATAAAAGAATTCCAGTGTTTCACTTTGTCGGCTATTTTTATGGTGGCTAAAACTAACAGTGTATTAACTTGAGGTTGTTCTCCTTTGAAAAGAAAAGCAAGCTCTGAAGTTCTGGAAGTTAGTGAAGCTGTTTAGGCAAAATCAGATTTACTGTTTGATCAGCTGTGTGACTGCCTGTCTCAAAGGTGTGTCACACAATCTTTGAAAGAGAGGAGGCCATGTTCAGCTCATGGCATACAGTGAAGAATCAGTTGGTATGGATGTGTCTTTTTTATGATTTATGTTAAATAACATTAGCTCTCTAGCTTGCTCTGTTTATGATGCATCTGCTAATCCTCCAAAGAATTTAAGCATTAGCTTTGTTTTAGGTATTGTAATCAAAGTTATGATTAAACAACAGTTTTACTGATTTGAATAATATGGTAAGCTTCAGAGCAACCATAACATTTCATACTATGTTTTCATTTCCTGTGATTAATTATGTTGTGTGAAATATAAGTAAACAATATTTTTACTTTATGGCACTGAGAATCTACATGATGAGACCTGATAGCATTAAAAAAAAAGTCTTCCCAGGAGTTAACATCCAAGCAAATTCACCCCAAAGTCAGACTGTGCAGAAAAACTGCAAAAACTCAAGAGCAGTAGACACCACAGGCGTTAGTTGGAGTGTTACATTTAAAGCTTCACTACAGTACAGTTAGAAAAAGATTGAACAAGCATGGCTTGTTTGGAAGAGGTGCCAGGAGAAAGCCTCTTCTCAATAAAAAGAACATGGCAGCACAGCTTGGATTTGCAGAGTTGCATCTGAATAAACTGCAAAACATCCGGAACAATGTCCTTGGGACAGACAGGACCAAAGTGGAGATATCTGGAAAAAACACACACTGTCATGGTTTCTTCTCTTTTTTCTCCCTCTTTCTCTCTCACTTTTTTTCCCCCCATAGCTTCTCTCTCTAGCCCCCTCTCTTTTGCTGCTTCTCTTTTTCTTACACCGAGTTGGAATTGTTGACTGGCTCTCTTCGATGGATAGCCTACGGGGAGAAGATCCTTTCTTCCTGGGCTCTCCCCTTCACACCTGTTCTGTAGTCATTCATCAGCTCATGGTATTTAGGACCGGCTTATGCAGGTACTCCCCACCAGATCATTAGCACCTTTGTGGATGGTAATTGTGTTTCACTGTGTCTTCATCTAGCCCTTGTGTTATGGACTTTTCAACCCTGTTGTCTTGTCTGTTCCATAGTAACCTGTCTGAAGTCCAAATTACTGCAGAGGTTCCATGAATTCCATAAAAACCCACTCATCAGCATTAAAATAGTGAAATAAAAACATAATAAACAATTAAATATAATACAATTGGAGCACCAGATAGAAATTTGAAATTTGAAATTTGAAGTACAGAGATGAGCCACAATTTATGGACTGATTAGATGAAAATTAATTTAAATCCACTGATCTGAGCTTTCCAGTTTGCCTCTTTACCTGTAAGGAAAAATACTTACCTGTAACTCATCTGCATGCCCACCCTTGAATCCCTCTTCATCTTAATGGATTCCCATCTGCCTGCCAGCTGCTCTTCTGAGTCACCTGCTCAATAAACAAAGAAGTAAGGCCTCTTAATTTAATAACAAAATTTGCAAGATCTTCTTAAACTCATCTTGGCCATCACTAACATCCTGTCTCCCCTCCAATCTGAACATTGTTCCATTCCAGGTGAGAAACCTCCCATTAGTACAACACACTTACCTGCTCATTAATCATACTTTATATTCTTGCAGCTAAATTGGTTAAATGTGACAAACACATCATATCAGCACAAATGCTTCAAACCAACTCCAAACCGTGGTGGTGGAGCAATGATTATTTAGGCTTGTTTTGCCAAAACAGGACCTGAAACAGGCACCTTGCAATTATTAAGTCAACCGTAAACTCTGTATAAAAAATATTCTGCAAGTTCATCTATTAATTAAAGAACTAAATCATGTAATAAATTCTTCCAAACCTATTTCCAACTTAGTCTTTATAGAACTGTAGTCTTTTAAGCCAATATATTCTATAAAATCATAAAATCCAAAAGTTGTTTCTGCATATAAAGAAATGTAATGTGAGCATTCTATAGTGAGTGTTGGTATGCTGGGTTTATTACATTTGGGCAGAGCTAGGCCATTGTCTTTGCTCCCAGTCTCTTTGCAAAGCTGAGCTGGCAGCTAGCTCCTAAGCCACCCCTCCTTTCTTTTTATTTTGCTCCCAAGAAGCCAGACTTTCTTCTAATACAATGAAGTGGCCTTGAGCAATAGTTCTCCTGTTTCTCCAGTTTTCTGAAGTTCTTTCAAAGTTTTTATTTGGATATTGGCTGCTTTTTCACTCATTTTCAGTCCAGTCTTTGTGTCTATAAATTTTCATAAATAAGAGTAGCTACAATAATGGGTACAAAGCATTTGATCCAATTTCTTCTCAACTTTTGCGCCAACAAAGTGATTCCCAAATAGATAATTAGCTTAGCTTAGCTTAACTTATATCATATATCAGGATGCGGTGCCTAACTTCCATGTATTTTACAGAAAAAGAGATGCTACTTCTTTGTAGACTCTCTACTTACGTTGTAATTGTTTCTTCTTTCCTCTAAAATATATTAAGTTATGCAGTACTAAAAATTATTTACAGAACAAATGTACTTACAGTATAATTATTTATTTGCTTCCTGTAAAAACCTGACTTGTTGCCCCTTCATTCTAGTGTACCTACCTTTTGAGTATTTGTAGGTAAATATAATTACATTGTAATTTCAAATGATATACAATGTAATTATATTTAATTGAAGGGAATTATGCCCTTAGTCACGGGCTGTATTAAAGGGAGTTACCAAAAAAACTCTTGAACATAGTTGAAGGCACCTCAGCATGTCAAAATTAGCATATTAGTTTAGCCCAAGCCGATTGTTAAAAATGGAACAAAGACTTAAAGCAGTCTGAGAGTGCTTTACTCTGGTCTGATATCACAGTTTTATCTATCCAGCACTGTGTTTCTGGATGAGTAATGACAGTCACAGTAGCAGCAGAGGAAAAAAACAAAAAACAGGCACACAAGACAGATAACAACAATCAAACTGATACAATAAGAGATTTCCATTGTCTTCCTTCAGAGATGAGTCAGCCCATTATTGTTAACGCCACACAGAGGATGTTTGGTGGGTGCAAGGATATGTGTGCTTGTTGTCCAGGAAGTCACAAAGCTAAGCAATTAGAGGAGGATGTCTTTTTTAAATGAGGATATCCTGTACACACAATCCTGCTGTGATTGCAGTAACCACAACATCTTTCAGTTTGCTATTCTGTAAAGACGTAATGGATTTGACAGATACCGCCTTTAATGTTCGTTATTATATTAAGAATTTAAACAGGCACTTATTTAAAAAGAGTGAAAGTGTTTATTTAAAAAGAGCATAAGAAATTGGGAACTTATTAAATTTTGTTTATGAGGTTTGTGCTCTGTCATTTAGGATTTTGTTTTGAGTCATTTAAGACTGTCGTTGTGTGGTCTGTATACTTTTACCTTTACATTTTTTGTATGCATGTTGGCATTTGTGGGTTTGTTTTCTACTTGACTATATGTTTCTACTACTGACTGATGTAGAATGTAAGCCATACTATACAATCTATTTATTAATCAGTGTATTTCCGGTGTGGTGGTTTAATAAAATATGATGTTTATCTGTTATGCCTCTATTTTAAATCAAGCATATAATGTCTAAATAAAAACCTTATTTATGGCCTTGAATGTTTATTTATTTGGTGAACCAGTTTCAGCATCCAGGCCTGCAGAGAGCCCTAAAAATACAAAATGTGATCATAAAGCATCATCATGTGAAATCACATGTAGAAGACCAGTGAATTAAACATGTTGGATGAATAGATTCTCACTACTAGTAAGAGTTTCAGTAGGAGAAGTATTAGCAGTAGCTGTAGTGGTAGGAGTAAAGTGGTAGCAGTGGTGAGGAAGTATCTATCTATGCACTCCACTACCACCAATTAACACACATTGAAGTAATTCAGATGTACAGTATGAGCCAAGCAAGTACCAACCAGAGCTGCTTACCTATAATTAAGGCACTGTGTGACTGCTGTTATTAAATATTCATCGATCCAGGTGGATGGGCACACTGTGTTGAGTCGCAAACACTGAGCAGCAAAAACAGTGCAGTTGCCATGGTTTCTGGTGTGTTCTCCAGCTGTTTTGTCCTAGTAGTGCACCTGCTTCCTAATAGAGCACTCTGGGAATTGCAGTTAATGTTGATAGAACGCAAAACTATTTTTTTTTTCACAATATCTTTTCATATCTAGTCATATAACTCCAGTGAGCTTGAAAATAACCACCTTTATGGGCAAGCCTTCTTTTAATTTATTTAAGTAGTATTCAGGATTAGTTTTCCACTTACTGATGTACATTGTTAAGTTTGTTATGCTCTTTTGTTTGGGTTTCAGTTGTGTTGATTTTCATTTCCTGCTTTACTTTGATAGTCATTTGTCTCTAGTCTCATGTTCAGTTTTGCTTCCTCCCTCCTGTCTTGATTGTCATCACCAGCTGTTCCCAGCTGTTTCCGCTTCCCTTGTTAGTGGGCACTGTCTTCCTGTGTATATATTGCCACAGTCCTCCGCTTGTCCCTTGTTGTGTTGTACTTTTCCTCTGTGTTTTCCCTGGGCTCCTTGTACTTCGGATTTTATACCTCAGTTTTGTTTTTGTTTTTGTCTTTTTGTTTGTTTTTTGTTTTACTTTTTCAGACAAATAAATGTCTTACTTGTTGTTTTTGAACCTTGTCTTGTTGCATCTTGCATTCAGGTCCAAGCCTTCTGCACTCCACAAACATGACACTTCCCTTTATAATTTCTATTACCATTGATTTTCAGTCCAGTTCTTGAGTAATTTGATGGACCCCTGTTTTCCTTTCTTAAGAATGGCTTCTTTACAGGTATCCTTCCACTGATGAGGCTTTGGTCAACTTCTCTTGCCCTCTTTTGTTCATTTGCTTAAGAACACACTGCATGCCAGGCAATGATATGCCAGATTTTTGGCTAATAGCTGTTTGGGAATCAAAAATACTCTAAAATAGCAAAAATACTATTTTACGTCTGTCAAACTATGCTATCTTTGGCATTTCTCATAGATTTAAATAACAAAATGGGAACATTTGTTTCTTGGGACAGGCTTCTAGTAATACTAGTTGTTTTTTTCTAATAAGTTGTCTGTTAACACTGTGCATCCCTTGAGTTATGCCATTTTATGCTTAAATTATAAATTTATTATAAATACTTTAGAATGGAAATGCTTGAATATAAAGAACAGGGATTTTCAGACATCATGTCAATTCTTTTGGAGGTAGCTTGTCCCAGATGAGTCTGGACAGTCTTAATCTTGAAGTGTAAGGATGAAGACACACGTGCATATCCTACAAACAGACTCACGGAGATTAATAAGTAATGTTTTTCTTCTGAGTTGCATGTGATCAAAGAACGGAAAGAACTCCTGGGGACTGTCCTAGTGGGTTTTTCAGTCAAATGCTGCCCTCTGCTGGTCGGAAATGAAGCAGCAAAAAGGTCTTAAACAAATAAACCCTGCTTCTTAGTGAAAATTCAAGCACCAATTCAGGATGATAACTCCAACTATCAATGTATAAAATAAAAATAAAATGTGTAAGATCAAATGTAATCACACACTCAAGCTTTTGATGATGGCTATCAATCTGTTGTACATAAAACATGATTTTACTGCCACCTTTGATCTCAATTTCGACATTTTTTACCTCCTGATGTGAAGACTGCCCCACATATTTTCATACATATTGTCTCCAGATGGAATCACAGACTCATCATTCCTAATTTGAAGTTCATGGGTTTCAAATGATGAAAACATAACTAGGCATAAAATCTGTGAAACCAAATTGTTGTTCGCTGCTTTTTTTGTAGCTAATTATATGAACTAACTAATTAGAAAAAGTGACATGTAGCATTTATATGCATGCCAGATGGGCAGAATGTAGCATTTTTGTGGCTTTGGGAGTGAGGCTTATTTGTTTGAGTGATAACTTCCTTGAGTCTCGTTTCCTGCTAACAACCACTGCTCTGCTTCTTATCATTCTTATCTTGAGAGATAACGCAGTCCCTACGCAACCCTGCAATAGCTTCTCGCACGAATTCTGCTTCTGATATGCATCTGTCAGCAGAAACACATTTGAGGTTTGCTCTGTTGCACCTTTTTCAACAGCTTTTTCGCCTGTTTTATAATTATACAGTTCTGAGTAGTTCTGCATGACCAAAGACTAAATTTTGGCTTGAAGTGAAGGTCTACGAGGAAATATTAATGACGCATACAAAAAACAAATATAAAACTCGTATAAATTGTTATGCAGGAGATAATCTTACATTTCCCATGTGCACCAGTGGAGTAGACTCACTGGAGAGGTGGGAGGCCATGCAGCAGTGACGCATGGGTCTCCCTAGGCAGTGTGGGAAAGAAACCTATGGGTATCCATTTAACCTAGCAGGTCAAGAGTCAGATGTCTGTGAGATTGCCAAAGTGTGCTATCAAAACCTGCTTGTAAGGCCTAATTGTATTAAAGAATAAACAGGCATGGGCCTCCTAAGTAACGTGTGTCTTAGAAATGTAAAAACTGATGTTCGGTACAAGGTAATACTTGTCCGTATCCTCCTCTTTATTCATTTTTATTTTTTTTAAAACAAGCCTCTGGTAAAACTGGTAAAAGGATAATAGTTTGCTAATAATTTCACCACAGCAGCTTTATTAGACAATAATAATGTGTTTATGGCTTTTTGCACATCTGCCAAGAAGCCAAAAAATCAATCATTAAAGCTTTGAACCTGCAATAACTTAGTTTATTGGCCACTTGAAACAGTTGTAAACACAACAAGATGCATATAAGCCTGACACACTCCCCTTTCTCTTGCTTGTATTTGCTATGCTTTCTCTGATTTTGGTCTCTATACCTGCTGAATGCTGCTTTGTGTGCAATTACTGGTGTCTAAATGCATCTGCATTTGCTTTTTAATGCTGCAGGTGAATAGGGGGGGGGAGCTGTAACAGTGAACCATAGCAGTAATGCTCGGCCGGATATCTAAACGATGGGCTTAAATTCCCTATAAAGCCCCGTTAATCTGAGGAGAGCTGCAGATTCAGCTGAAAAGACTTTTTATGTTTTTATTATTGTAAATCATCCCTTTGTCACTTGTCATCACTATGAAAAAAAAGCTTTTATTTAGAAAGTACGGTGGTAATAGTGGCAGTAGAATCTTCCAGTGTTTATTAAGCAAACATAGTGCAATATAACTCTGCTGTAAATCATCTCTGCCTCTATAATCTGTGTGAAAACATGGCATCATTCCCTGGAAGATCTGTCCACCGGGACTATCTCAGCCGCTGACCTCTGGCCTCTGTTACGGTTGTCTGAGCTTGCGCCTGACATGGACCTCCACATATCTCCTGGCTTGACTTCGTGGTCAGTACAGTACCAACTCACCACACAGCTGTGACAGGCAAGATACCGTGGGAATCCTCCCTGTGGTAAAATCCAGTAAGCACTACCACAAATTACTAGGTGTTTAGTCTTGTTGAGTCTAAGCACAGCAGCAAAGGGTACAATAAGAAAACACAGTACGCTGCCAATCGCTTGGACTGTGTAATGGACTCAGCATGGGCTCTGTCTCCTGCCAGCACTCTCTAAGACCTTGAACTGAACTTACAGATATGCATTGTCCTTCCCTTCTCTCAATTTACATCAGAAGAAGACTGCAGACGTGTAAAACCTGACTGTTTCACATAGAAGAAATTCAAAGGTGTGTTAAATGCAGACATTAAAAACCACAACAAGACCTTTGATTAAAAACTGAAGTCGTACTGGATTTTAATAGGAACATTTGGTTAATAAAAATTAATTTTGTTTTTTTATCATTATTATTATTATTGTTTTTGTTATTTTCAAGAACAAAACCCCATCTAATGTTATTAGACACAGCTGGCTTGCCAAAGGGTCCTACATCACTTGCCAGAAAATTGCAGAGAACTTTTTTTAAATATTATTTTTTTTAGCATTTGCCTTTATTAGATAGTGACAGTAGAGACAAAAAGAAAAGCAGAGAGAGGGGAACACATGCAGCAAAAGGCCACGGGTCAGACTCGAACCCAGGCCACTACTTTTGGGCCATGGTGCATATTGGTACCTGCTCACTCACTGAGTTACACAGGTGCTCAATTTCTCAATTTTGTCTTGATTATCATGTGTTTTGACAAAGACATCTCCTATGACCTATGTAAATGGTTGGTTCAAGAAATGTGAACATTTTTCAAAAATGCACTTCTTTAATCCAAAGTGAAAGGGAAACATTTGTAGGTGTTTATGTGGGTTATTATGGATTAGATTTCCTGGTCTGGTCTGCTTCAGATCACACTGGGCAGGCTACCCATGAACTAAAACTAATTTCACACCCCTGATCTAATAAAATGAAATCATCAGCAGATTAGAGAAATAATGTAAAAGTGCACAGCGAGATCTGGATTTAAAGTGGCTTGTATTTGACTTTAGTAAACAAGCTAATCTGTCCTGACAACTCAAAGCATCATTTGGTTGCTTCGAATTTTCTCACAGCCCTTCACACAAGGTCTCCAGGTTACCTACGTCACCAATCTGCAGACCTCTTCACCCCTGCTTTCTGTCATCAGTGTTTTTTAAGGGGTCAGAGTTCACATCTTTCACTGGGACTTGTTTATCACAGAAGAGGTTGGGTGATCAAGGCAGAGGGGTAGAGTGCAAGGTGAGGGGAGGGAAGAGGGCTTGTTTTCCAGTGGTCACCTCCAGGAAAGCTCCCAACCAGAGCCGGGCCCATGGGTGAGAGCACTTAAAAGAGGGCATGGTATAAAAAGAGTTGAGGTGCACGATATCGGAGAGAGCGAGAGAGAAGAAGAGACAGCTTTCACAAAACCAGGAAAACCAACTTTTGTATACAGAACCGACATCAGCGGCCTGGATTTTCCTCCTGCCATCTGAGAAGTCACCATGGCACTACTGATAAATCAGTGGATATATTTGGTTGCTCTATCACTGACAGTGACCACGAGCCACGCTTTGAGAAGGTAAAAAAAAGAATCATTTGCATGCCTACATGATTTGCTTAAAGGATCTAACTCGCTGGATTTCTGCACTAGCATTATAGATAACATTCTGGAGAAATGTAATGACAGTAAACCATAAATTATATAAGGACATGAAAACAAATGTGTTTTATTGATTCATTACAAAAGCTAATGATTTCAGCATTTGGGTTCACATGTGTTTTTGTTCATCTATTTGGCTAGGTGCTGAGAGCAAAGCGGTCTGTACTTTGTTAAAGGTTCATACTGAGATGATCACCAGACATATGTAATAGATACATAGCACGGAAAATAAACTCCATGTACCTCTTTAACATGTCCTTAGCTATCGAGTTTCCTCTTTGCATTCATTCAGAATGTTTCCCCTTGCCCGCTCTGGTTTCAGAATTGCCCTGAAAAAGATGCCATCTATCAGAGAGACTCTGCAGGAGCTGGGGGTTTCTGTTGAGCAGGTGATGACTGAGCTGGCCCAGAAGAGCATAGCTGACACCAACAACGGAACTGTTCCCACACCACTAACCAACTATTTGGATGTGAGAAAGCTTAATGTGATCCATTGATTAGAGCTACAGATGATACAGGTGATAGAAAATGTAGCACTGAAACCACCTGGGTTTGCTATTTCAGTTCTGAAGATAGAAACAGACTTTAGCCTCTATGATTAAAGGTTTCATCTCTGCTCTTGGATGAGCATTGAGATGTCTTCAAGACAACAGCAGATGGACTTGCCTTTGAATTAGTCTCTTGAAATATTCTCTTTGTATGAGTCAGACTTTCCACGTTTCTCTGTCATTGGCCTTAAAAGTGACATTTAAAACGTGGGAAAACCTTTGAAAAACTATTCAAACAACAATGACGTGGGACATTTTTCCACTTTCAATAGACGCAGTACTTTGGAGAAATCAGTATTGGCTCTCCGGCCCAGATGTTCAATGTGGTGTTTGACACGGGCTCAGCCAACCTGTGGGTGCCCTCGCAAAGCTGCTCACCGTTCTCCACTGCATGTTGTAAGTGCATATTCAAACATTTTTTTCTGAACTTAGTGAACTTAATGAACTTAGAAGATGACAATATGCCAACGTTAGTTTATGCTCACTGGCCCTCCCCCGAAAAAATAGATGCAATATTTAGGGAACATTGTTCATTAAAACTTCCCAGGTAAACATTCACTGTTGGACTTAAATACTTTTTCAACTTTCAGTTACTCACAACAGGTATGATGCTTCAAAATCCCGGACTTACATTGAGAATGGAACAGGATTTTCCATCAAGTATGCCTCTGGAAATGTCAGGGGATTCCTGAGTGAGGATGTGGTTGTGGTGAGTTTCAAGTCAGAAACCTACAAATTAAATGGGTTTTGTTTCTTTTTTAAACTTCCTCTTGCACACTACACTTTAAACTTTTGACTAGCAGTGTTTTATTGCTGCAGGTTGGTGGTATCCCAGTAGTGCAAGTGTTTGCTGAAGCCACGGCTCTGTCTGCCATGCCCTTCATCTTTGCCAAGTTTGATGGAGTGCTGGGGATGGGATACCCCAACGTGGCCATTGATGGCATAACCCCGGTGTTCGATCGTATCATGTCTCAACACGTCCTCAAAGAAGAAGTTTTCTCCATCTACTACAGCAGGTGGGTGTAAGTAAATCAACTGAACTGACATTTTATATGAAAGGCTTTTGCGCGAGGAAAAAATAATGACAATAATTTAGATGCTGAAGAAAATGTATCAAGCTGTCAACGATATTTATGCTGCAGTGAAAAAATGAACTTGCTGCCAAGTGTTGAATTGATCAATCAGAGAGAAAAACACTATAACCATAAATAATGTCTCGTCAGAACATCTGTTAGATTTTAGGATCACGTTTTTTCAATTTTTATTTGTTGAGCTGAAAAAGTTAGAATTAGAAGAAAAAACCCAAGATCGTACGAGATGGATCTGGATCTGGGTGAGACACAAGGGTGTTGTGAGAAAATAGAAAAAAAAATTTATGTGTATTTTCTCATAGTTCTTTGTCATTTATTATACTTGGTTATATCCAGAATAAACCAGTTGAAAAAATATTATGATGTTTTCTTTTACTGTGGGAAGCGCCATACGAAAGAATTAACTTAAGCTAAAGGAACGTCCCATATTATAAATGAAATAGTGAAAAGATATAATAAATGTTTTGTGTTTTATATGTGTTGGATGTCTCATGAAACATGCATTAACCCATGTTTTACTCATGAAGTTTGCCTCTTTTGCATTTTTTATGTAAGATTTAAGAAGTAGGTATAACTCAAATAAACATATTAAAAATTGAGGTGCCTTCACGATTAAGTTGTAACCGATCATTATTTACTGTCAGAGGGAGTGGGATTTTTTGTTTTTATTTACAGAAGTTTGCAAAAACCTTGAGCCACTTCTCATCACTCTACATTTTGCCAGGAAAGTGGTAAATATTTGCAGCATTTGATTGTAATGTAAGACATGTGAGAACCAGTGAGTTTGAAAGTTAATACTGGTATCACCTTTCTTCTTTAACACGGCCTAAACTTTCTTAGGCAGGATTTCTCTAAGTAATCTGCAGAAATAGTTCTTCCGGCTTCTTGAAGGATATTTAGCGCTCTTTGTGGCGGGGCATGGCCTGTGATGCTGTGCAGGTGGGATGGACTCATCTGGCATCTACAATCACGCCTTGCCGGCATAAAAGCTGTGCTTGTTGTCAGTAGTTGTTGTTGTTGTGTACGTGTGGCTGGCAGCTGGGAAGCTGCAGCCGGTAAGTGTTAGCAACCGTGTGATAAGTAATAAAATAAAGTATGCTGAGAAGCGTAGAAATGTCACCCGGTCTGCCGTGGTTTGTTACACTCTTCTTTGGATGTTGGCTACCTTGGCTCCATTTCTGGTCAAAATATGATTTTTCTGCAATAGCGGTGCGCTTGGGATCAGTGTGATGCTGAAAAATAAAGCCATTGCTAATTAATTTCCAGATGTTAGTGCAGCATACCTCAGTCTTTTCTCTGTGTTCCCCTTCTTGACAGCCGTGCAATGAGACAATTTCTGATGAGGTTTCAGGGAACGTTAGATGGATCAGATTAAGGTTCAGGTCCATCTGTCAGATCCTATGACAGGTCCTTGGTGTATTTTTTCTTACCGACATGACTTTCAGATCCTGTTTATCTGCTGTAGATGTTTTCTTCTTTTTGCTTGTTTTTGTTAATGGTTCCAGGTTTTTGGCTACTAGCTCTTTGAGAGTCACCTTGTTGTGGAAAACAAAAATACTGCTTTATGCCTGTCAGACCGTTCTGTCTCTGACATTTTTCAAAGATAATGAAATGGGAACACACTGTGCTTTTGCAAGAGGCTAAATAACATGCCCAAAGATTTGATTGTGATTTGAATGTGTTCTTTGTTCTGAGTTGTCGGTTATGTGTGTTCATCCCTTGAATTAGATGCCATTTGTATGCATGAATGATTTATAGGTCAGTGTTAAATGGCTTAAAAAACAAACAAATAAAAAAGCAACATCAAAAAACATTCACCTGGACTGAAGCACTGGACTGAAAGTGAGTGAGAAAGAAGCACATGTCCAAAAAATTTTTTGAAAGATCTTCAGAAATCCTGGAACACTATTGCTTAATACCACTTTCAAAAGCTACAAGAAAGTCTGGCTCCTTGGAAACAAATATAAAGAAATGTGGGGTGGCTCAAGTCTTTCGCACAGTACTGTATTTTTAATATGTGATATAGCTCAGCAACCTGGGTGAACCAGCAAAATTACAATTTCTACTGTCAAAGAGTTTTGTTTATCATTTTCAGGGACCCAAAACGTTCCCCAGGTGGAGAGCTTGTCCTCGGTGGAACAGATCCAAACTACTACACTGGAAGTTTTAATTATATTAACACCAGACAGACAGGCAAATGGGAACTTACCATGAAAGGGTATGATCTTTGTTTGCTATCATGTAATGTGTTTTCATGAGTACAAAGGTGCAGCCATTCAGAAAGTACATGTGTTTTCATTTCTACCTCCTCTTTCATTCTTTCAGTGTTTCTGTGGGGAGGGAGATGATGTTTTGCGCAGAGGGCTGCACAGCTGTGATCGACACGGGCTCCTCCTACATCACAGGCCCGGCCTCCTCTGTGTCCGTGCTGATGAAAACCATCGGAGCACAGCTGGATGAAAGTGGAGTAAGCTTTTACACACGCAACACAGTTTCCCACAAAAAAGCATGTTTGCAGAAATTCATGAGTTGTCACCAACTATTACTCTGTTGTTCGTCAGTACAAAGTCAACTGTGATACTGTGAAGACGTTACCCAGTGTCACGTTCCACCTCGGTGGCCAGGAATACTCGCTCACACAGGAGGATTATATATTATGGGTGAGAGTGTTGATGGATGCTCAACCATATTAACATAAGCATGCATTGTTCAAACCTAAATCAGTTCATTTACCCAAGTACTACAGTCAAGTACAGTGTTGTGGTGCTTGCAATTTAGTGAAGTATTTCTATTTTTGTTAAATAAATTTTTACAGCACTACGTGTATTTTAATTCTGCTGTTGTGAATTGTAATATTCAGTTTATAAAATATGAAAATAAGGGACCACACCAGTAATCCCTTTATGCAGATAATACTTTTGAGTATAGTTTTAATAGTAGACTTTTACTTCTAGCACTTTGTTTTGTGTGTTATTGTGTTATAATACATCTGTTCTTTGTGGCTTCAGCAATCACAGATCGAAGGGGAAGTCTGCACCGTTACCTTCAGGGGCTTGGATGTGCCGCCCCCTACAGGTCCCATATGGATTTTGGGAGCCAACTTCATTGCACGCTACTACACAGAGTTTGATCGTCGCAATAATCGGATAGGGTTTGCCACAGCAGTCTAACAGGAATTTAAATATTCACCACATTGTTCTGTTGTCTTGTTGTTTTCGCTGCTATCTCCCGATGTTTTTAATTTTAGTCCGGGTCTTCCCCTGCTTGGTTTTTACATGAACACATGATCTGAATAAGTCATATTATAGAAATTATAAGGGATGCATATTAAGGAATGTCATCCTCACATTTCTTGCATGCATGCATTCCTATTCTATATTTGGGAACCTGTTGCACTAAACCCCTTCTGAATATGCATTCACCAACAAATACAATGTTTCTTTCTGTGTGACTCGCTTATTATATTTGTCATACAGCCACAACCGAATTATATATCTATATTGTTCTGACGAAACAATAAAATTGAAGATTCAACTTGAGTCTAAATTTGCTGCATTTTTTCCTTCTAGGTCTGGCTAATGCATTATATGACCATGTGGAAGTCAAGGCTGAACTTGGAAACAGATTGCTGTAGCAGATTTAATCGACCACACCGCTGTCTTCACAGAAATATTTGTCATTGTCGCTTAATATTATAAAGATGCGTATTTTTAGGTGACTATTGGGTACACAATTAAACGTCAGCCATAGAGTATGTGCTAGAAAGTGTAATGTGAAACCTTGCTCTGTTTCATTCCAGTTATGTTGGCACAGTGTGACTTTCATTTACGCAACTAAAAGTTACAATAGGAGTGAAACTCGGCTGGTGTAATGTCAGTTAGTTTTCAAACTCAAATCATGCTTTTTCAAGTTTTTCAGCAGTGTGTGATCCCTCTCTTTGGGAGTTGCCTTTTTCTGCAGCAAAACAAGTTACTCTGCTTCAGCTGTTTTTACCAGAGTAAATCTCATTTATAAAATGCTTTGAATGACAAAACCTTTGGAGAAAAAAACAAAACAAAATGCTGACCTTTAAGGTCGTTCAATGAGTGAATAAAAAAGGAAGGCATTTCTGCTTGCTTAGCAGACAGAGGACACGCAGATAAAAAAAAAACATAGATAACAATCTAAAAATGTAGATTTGTCAGGTGCTCGGGTCAGATCTTTTTGTTCTACTTTCTCTGAATTGGTTAAGGAAGTCCTCTCATACTACAGCAGAGCGACAGTGGAGTTGTCATGCTTCCTCGCCCCTCACATCCATGAATTGTCTGCTTTGGATTTTATCTGTTGACAGAGTGCAGAGAGGCGAGGGTTGATACCGGCACTCTATCAAGAGTCAAAAAACTGCAAAAATGTATCTTTCAGTGTGAGTCAACAACTATCTGTCTGCAAACCTACTTAAACAACCAATGTTTTGTTAGATGCAATCTATGTTAATCCTACTAAATATTTTTTAACCGTAAACTGTATAAAACTAAAGCCTTAAAATTAACATGCAGGCAGCAATATTAGAATTGACAATAACCCAACCCACCCTTCAAGTTTCATCCTGGTGTGCATTTAAGAAAAGAAAAAAAAATTATATAAATTACATATGATATAACCTTCATAATTCTACTTTTGTATTTTTTCATGCAGGATCCTCCATATTTTATATTTACCATACACCAAACAACTCCAACATAAAAACTTTTGACGTTGACAGTATGGATAGTGTTGTGCAATGTCTTGCTCTTTCCCAGCTAATGAAACGTTATTGCTGACCAGACCTGCCCTTTTCAGCCTCCTCCCTAGCAGAACAATGCAGCCACACTGAAAAAAAGAAGCTTCTCACAAGCTGGGCAAAGAGGTTAGATGCGAAGGCCAAGCTCCCCAGATCTGAGCTACTGCTATGTGCACCAGAACAAGCCCGATGCACTAAGCTCATATTTGCAAACTGAAGCATCTGCTGCCACCTCCCAGTATCTGGACACTACTACCCACAGGACACTACTATAGAGAACCAGTGTCCACGTTCCAACAGGTGAGATGTGTCTTTAGTCTTGGTTTTAGCATTGTGGCTAATCAGTGTTTGGTGTTTACATGGTTAGTCCCAGTTTGCTTAGCAACAAAAATTTCCCTGTGCTCCAAAAAGCAATGTACCCGTTAACACAAAGTGATTCAAGATAAGCACAAGAGGGAAGTCACTGAAATAGATTCAATAGAATTTTATGAAAATAAATTAACAAAAACATTTGGTGGGTGGAAGAGGGAGGCCAAGTGAACACATGGTACAGCTTTTATAGGCTGGAAAGGAGTTCAATCTCTGACATCCACCCACCACTACAACAAATCAAAAAGTTGTTTCTTCATTACAACTCAAAAACCACACTGCCTGCAGTTGGAAAACAAACCACAGTCTGTTTTGCCAAAGATCCAGCAACCAAAACAAACTGGAGTTAATACATGAGCACTAAACTGAAGTAACATACCCAAAGGTTTCTCTAAAACAAGCCTCACTAGCCAACCGAAAAGAAAACCAATGGAAAATCTTGCATAAAAATCTAAAACACGGACTATGGGACTTACAGTAACTGAAGTTCTTGAGCCCCATTTTCGGTCAGAACTACAGGCCAACCAAACACTGGCAACCTTCTGGAAATGCTCTCTACACAGTAGGGTTGCCAGAAAAAGAAAAGATACTCATACAGACCATCGGATTAGATACTCATTTGCAACAGTATCAATACCAGTTGTGCTGTGTTCACCTCCTTTGGCTGAAAATCAAATTATTGTGAAACGTTTTTAGTGGCCTTTAATGGTCTTAAAATGTGTTCAGGATTTGCAAACTGACGATGATTTACTTCATAAATAATGACACACTGCTATTCCATATATAAACTGCCTTTATACTTTAAAAGTATCACTATTGGGAAGAGCAATACTTCTCCTGTATTTATTTGGTATCAATTTGCAGCACTGCACAGCTCTACTTCACACAGCACTACTTCAGATAGGCAAGTGCAAAGCCCCTCCCCCCACTAGCAGCCAAACAGGAACAGTAGCACAACAACACTAGCCAAGCATCTTAAAGAACCCCTGGGCTTTATAAAGAATTTCAAGAGGCTAATAAGGGTTCTTTTTCAACATTGAGCATTAAGCATTTATCATAAACATTAACATGGCCAGTGCACATTAAAAATAGCCGTTAAACTGGCAGTTTTGGCCACATTAGCTGTCTGTTAAGCTATCATAAACATAGCAGCTAGATAACAATAATAAAACCATATGTGGAAGCTGTTAATTTAACAGGATAACATAATTATTTATGTCTAAAAAATGTTATGAAACACCAGCATTATGGACAAGTCTTGGGGGTTCAGGCCCATCATAAAAAACATAACTAACTTATGTTAAATTAAGTTAGAAGAAAAGGTCAAAAACCCACAATGCTTATTAGTTACTGCAGCCCGAGCAAGAAATAATTATTGAGATATTCCACAATCAATTGTTTGTGGCAGAGAGGAAGCATTTAGGACAATAACAACTCAGCTACGAAGTGGCAGATAAAGCAAAGTGACAGAGCAGCAGAGACTGCTGAGGTGCACGTTGATTAAAAGTCACCAGCCCTCTTCTAACTCAGTAACTTCTAAGGCTCAGACGTCCTCTGGCATTAACATCAGCTCAAAAACTGTGTGCTGGGGGCTTCATGGTGAAGCCACTCCTGTAGGTGTAATGTGAAGACACTCTAATCCATATGGTGTAGTTTTAAAGCATGAACTTTCTTAAAAATTGCTTTCCTCTTTTTGTCTTTGTAAAGCAGATTGAACTGCTTTTGTATGAAAGGTGCTACATAAATCAAAGATATGCAATCAAAGATATTTTAGTATTTTTATAACTGTGGCTACATTTCTAGGAGCACACTATCTGCTTATGGTTGTAATTATGTGTCACTTGTTTATTCTCAACTTTGTGTAGCCTGTAAATGTGGCCCAATGTGTAGGTCAATTACTTGCTGGATTAACTCATATAATACTCTTAAGTGTAGATTTAACATTGCATTGCATTTTAATTTATAATCCCTGCTTTCTGGACATGCAAGTGCAATTGCACATAGATGACAGCACGGATGCACTCTTTTTTATTTTTGTTTGTATTTTTTATTTTATTTTATTTTTTCCAGAATAGTAAAGTGACTTGACCCAAATGCCCAACCCATCAAAGTTGTTTGCCTGTCAAGTTCAAATACTCTGGTGCCAACACTGGTGTTATGTTCCTCTTGAACTCCCAGACTGAATCTGAGAAAGAAACCTACCCTTTCAACTCCATTTGCTCAGCAACGCAATATGGTCCCAATTTGCTGGAAGCATAGAAAGTAAATAGGGCTGTAGTGGTATACATCTGCACATAGCAGTGTTATTCTGTTCTTTTTTTTTTTTTTTTTAAATATGCACATCTTAATTTACACATTTTTCCTCCTGTGATATTGAACATAGCATTAAGTACTGAGTATTTCCTGGAGATTGGTATCACTTTTGAAATTCTAGTATCATGACGGCCCTACTCTAGAGACAATGCCATACAGTACTTTGAAATGAAAAACATCTTGTTTGGTCTCCTATATATCAGCCACTTCAGCCTACAAAGAGTAGCTCATAAGCTATAATCATTCAAAAAACCATACCAAAGAAAATTGGGACTTATACTGCATTCTTCCAACATCAACCATAACTAAGTCAATAAGGATGAAAGTATCCACCCCCAGCCCCGAACCATTCTGGGAACTGGCCCAATTTTTCTTTTTTTAAACCCTTGACTTAAAATCTATAGATCGCTCCAAAGAGGTCCTGTTTTGTCCCTTTGTACTCGTGCCTTGGAAATGCATGCTGGATCTTCTCCAGTAAGTCAAAACAGCAAACCTTCAATTTGATTTTAATGTTCGGAAAGCAGATTAAATTTGAGTGAGGGAAATATAACAAGTTGGCTGGTGGTGAGTGAAGACTGTCTGGCCTGCTATGTTTTAATACACCACAGTTTAGATCATTACAGAAGAGGGCTGACAATGTCACCATGGGGTGTGAATTCACAATTGGCAAACTTGAACCAAACTGGTCTTAAGACAGTCAATGAACCTTTATTGGATAGCTCAAGTTATCCTCAAGTTATCTTAGTTTTAATATTTTTTAATAAAAATTTACTACTTGCCTGTTGAGGCTTTGATAGACGTGTCTGCCGAGACTGGATGTCTACAAGTGAGTGAGTCAACTGCTTTCACAGGGTTTTGTGTTTTTATTGTAATACATGTACTGATTTTCCAGAATTTTGCCTCTGGCATATGCTCTCCGTACAATAATAATTATTAAACACTAAAACTGAAACTAATACGATTTAGACTCAACATTTTTAAACAATAAAAATTAAACTGAAACAAGAAAATCCACTCTGGAAACTAACTGAAACTAATCTGAAAAGCTGAAAGTCAAAACTCTGGCTAGGACCACCTCCAAGACAGTGGGGCGGGCGTCTCTTAATGTAAATGGTTTCTTTCCAATGCTGAATGAATTGTATAAAATAATAGTACATTTCTCAGACTGATAGCATGAAGAATGTGACATTAGATGTAAGAATGTGAGAAAAGCGTAAAATCTTTCCGTGTCAATGAATTTCTTACCACTGTTTTTTTCTTCTCGCTTTCTTCTTCGTTTTCCCTTCAAAATAGAGCTCATAAAAGCATTTATGTGAATGTGCTTCTCCCTTGGGTTAGGTTCGGGCTTGGAAAAATGTGACGTTATTTTAAAAAGGAGTTTTGGATTCCTCAAGCAGCGTGAAACATCACCTGCTTCCGACAACCTCTGCCACAAATCATCGTCAGAAATTCTCCTTGAGTGCTCAAAACATCTTGTTTTTCTTTGCTCGGTTTGCTCGGTTGGGTCCACTCACTCACAGCCTGTATTTCCCGAGGAAAAACTATGATCACTTTTCAACTCGCTTCAAGCATTTCAACAAGAACAGATGTTAGTATGCACCTCAAGCTCGCAGAATTTTCTTTGCCCGTTTAGTTTTAATATTTACATGTAATGCTTTAGTCAGATATGTTAAAATACAAAAAAAAGGAAATTGTTAACAACCGTCAATTGATCTGTAGTCCCCAAAACATTGGTCTTCAGACTCAGGAATGTGTATCTTGTCCCACATAGTGAGGTGGGAGGTCTTTAAAAGGGCTGTCCATCAGCTGAAACAGTCTCAGTTTGAACTCACACTGTAGAGGGGAAACACATCAAGCAGTGCTTTGAAGAACAGCGCCACATGACGAAGTGTCAAATTTACTTAATAACAGATTCCTTTCGGTGGAGTGGAGGTAAATTTTTGAAAAGGATCTCTTTGCTTCAATGTGTCTGACAGAGGAGTCTGGTGTTTTCCATTGTCAAACACGTACCAGATGACCATCCTTGTGTCCACGCTGATTCAGAGCAAAGCTAAGGTAGGTGAGAACATTTCTCTAATCAGAATTTGTTTTAAAACACCGCTAGTACGCTGAGCGCAAAGCTTGCGTTAGTCTCCATATGAAGTTATCTGCTTGATCATGCAGTTTGCTGACCTACATAGAGATATCTTGGACACCATGGAGAAAATGAATCATGTGATAGATGACATTTACATCATGTGCTCCTGCATTTGCCAAGTACCAGTCCCATTAATAGTTTTATTTAATAACATTAATTTTATCATTAAGTATTTATGCTGGTTACTATTATTAGTATGGCATGTTAGTCTTTAACGTACTATCCCACTTTACTATAAAAGTAACTCTGTTACTATTATTCAGCATGTTGCTTTAAATTTACATCAAAGCATCAAACTTTGATGGCATGGAACTTATTTTTCCTCCTGGTCCTGGCAATAATTCTCTCCTGCCATGTGCACGGATTAAGTGCTTTGTAGTCAAGAAAACCAAGTAAGAGTTAAACTCAACAGCTTAAAATTGTATTAGGAACAGAAAACCAAATATAAAAAGATTATTTCTTGTCTCTGTGGCTTTCAAAGAATTGTCTTTTGTGCCTTAATTCATCTCAGAAGTTGACTGGAGACAAATAAATCTTGTTTTATTGTTTCATTCACTTCCCTCTATCTTGACTATTTATTGCAAAAGCTGCATCAAACTTTAGGAGCCAAATGAGTCAGAGAGGTACCTATGAAATGCCTTTCTGTGTAAACATTTAGCTTTTAGTGTGAAGAACATGTGCTTATCACCATGTTTTAATCCTTAGTGGAAGCATTAATTCCATCTGGAGCCCATTTGACTGTTACTGTTGCCAAAAGGTGCTTGGTAGCAGACATACATCAGCTACAGTCAGATCCTGTGCACATTGTCCTCCCTGCTTAGGCTTCCATGGTAGAGGGCAGTATTTGACCAAAAATTGAAGTTATCCACTCCCACGCCACAGTCCTCTGAGACCACACTTACTTAAACATCAGTCACTAGTAGTGTTGCAGCAAGGAATCACTATGCATTCCTCTCAAACTCAATCTGAAACCTGATATTTTATCTGAGCTGAGATCCAGATGACGGAGTAGAGCTGTTAAACACAAACACTGTGTTTTCTGGAAATAAAGTATTGCTGTTACGTTTCGAGTGTAGATATTTTGGATGGAAAGAATTACTACTGTTAAATTTTTATAGCTCAATTAGGTGGAAATTCAACTTAGGTTTGCTTTGAACTTATTCTTTTCTTGGAAATAATTTTAGATTAGCACAACTTGGGAGGGGTCACTGAATTGGACTGCTACAGGGTGAGGAGTACATGCATGTTGAAATGTTAAGGAAAGGCTGCCCAGAATGTTGTTGTGGTTTAGTTGTTTTTTCGAGTGTATTATTCAGTTTAGTTTTTTTTCACACTGTCTACAAGGACTGTCTGCTTCAGTGGGAGTTTTTTAGTCTACTGAGAGTAATTCTAATGGATTTTTGTGGTTCTCATGAATACACTATGCGGTTGTGTTAGTTGCAGGTAAAGTGTCTGTGTATGATAATGTTCCTGAGCTTCCCTCTGACTATGGCTGAGGTCCCTGGCCCATGCAGACACTCCATCACTAGGGAACACCTGCTGACAGTTAGGCAACTGGTAGGTGTTGAAACAACATCAAAGCAATCACCCTGCACGGCCCAGGCTGAGATGTTGCAATTGTTGTTTCCGCAGATGGATAACCAATTAAGAAGTGGGTGTTCAATAAACTACACATTCATAGAACGGAGGAGTTTGGTGGGTAATATAACCATATGCAACTGTTTTTCCCCAAACACCTTTGATTTAGGTTTTCCA
Organism: Oreochromis aureus; assembly: GCF_013358895.1. NCBI lineage: Eukaryota > Metazoa > Chordata > Actinopteri > Cichliformes > Cichlidae > Oreochromis > Oreochromis aureus. Next base: position 15,343,579 of record NC_052961.1, on the reverse strand, counting down.
TTAACTGGTTTATGCTTTTCGTGTTTATTACCTTGTGTTCTGATTTCCAACAGAGCAAATGTTGCTTTGTAAAAGCTGCATTACCCTGGATCCTGGAGCTCCTTACGACCCACTTCAAATACATTCGGGGTTCAGTAAATGATGGCTATGTTCAGTCCCTGAGGGCGCTCATCCTCAACATCTATTCTCAGAAATGTGTGCCTTGGATTAATGAAGAGATTGAGGTCAGCGTGAGTTTCCGAATGCTGAACTTGCAGCCTGTTTCTTTCATAATGTCATATGAAGTTGACAAATCAGATGAATAGTGTGAGCAGATGAATCTGCAGTACCTTAAAGACATATGAAATGCTTGTTTCTTGGAATCTGCTTTAGGATAAACCAGAGAGTTTTGAAGTGCTCTACAGAGGGTCTCCTTCAGATGCATTACAGAAGGTCTCAGAAGTCTTAACGGTTTACTGGGAGCTGGTGACGACGAGTGATGCACCGGTTGACTGGAGGTGCCAGCATGAATACACAGAAACCTTTGGCTCTACCACAGAGTTATACACAGAGTTATACACAGAGTCAATCACACAACATTTTACAGGTGAGAATCTCAATTTTATTGGGTAGTTCTGTGATGAAACACTCAGATGTCTGCGGCCGCTGCAGAGATCACAGATCATGTGTCCTTTCCTACAGACAGTTATGATAGAGACTCTGTGCAGGCCTCTCAGAGAGAACCAGTCAGTGACCTGTACAAGCTGGGTTTCATCATCGCATCTATCTGTGGAGGACTGCTGTTCATTCTTACTCTCTACTGTCTCATCGCACACAAGGTATCAGAGCTTCTGCTTTTGTTTTAATTTACAAAATCACATGTGCCCTTGTAAAGTTTAGCCAGGCATTCCAGTCATATTGCAAATGAGTAGGCTTTGGCAGTCAGCTCTGCTCTCCGGGGCACTCCTTTTTTGCAGAAGCACTGGCCCTCTCTCACTAATAAATACCGTGTAGGCTGGCATCTACTTTGCAGCAGCACATGCACAAAAATATGCAAATGCAAAAGCATTGCATTTATGGATTTGAGGGTATTTAGTGCAATCACCTATTGCTTGAGAAGCTAAATGATTTAGAGTACACTGATTTTTAGCTGACTGAGACTTACAGTCTATACTGACTTTATTTACTGACTCTAAATCATGACTTTAACATAATGCTGGTTTTAACCTTCACTCATTCCTCCAAAATCCAGCAAATGCATTTTGGTAAATGCTGAATAGCTTATTAAAATCTCTCTCACACACACACAAAGTTTAATAAGAAATCCAATAAAGCAAAGCATGGAAATGGCACGGTAAGAACACTGAAAACAATAATATGCTAATAAGACCTCTAACAGAACAGCGCTGAAGTCAAAAGAGATAAAATACTTTACAGTGAAGGTTTATTGTCACTTGGGTTACAAAAGCACAATAGTGTGAAATACATAGGCTTGTTTTCCCTAAGACTCAACATATTTTTGTGTATTTGGCCCAGAACTATAAATGTTTGCCCACCCATGCTCTATAGCTTTCTTGCAGTCGGCGTGTGTTTTGTTTTTACATTCATTCTGTGGGGAAATCAAACGTGGTCACATAGCACTCTGCTTCTTACAGGCAGCAGCAGCTGTCAAGAATGTATACTTAAGGGAAAACCGGGAATGGTTTAGCTCTTGAGGAGAGTCTAAAACTGGAATGATAGTTGACAAAGATGTTTTTGCTTAGCGTCATGTGTCATGTTAGACAGACTCAATTTTATTAATCCTTGCAGAGAATTTTACAGTCACATTAGACCTCCACAGTGATAGGATAAAGGCAAACAAATGGTATTAATTTAAGTAGCTCTTTCAAGTCCATATGTAATTCTTATCAGTACAATAATTGCTTTATTACTAAGAAGCTGATTTATCCAAGATCAATCAATCACATTGATAAATCCAACATCAGATTTGATGTTTGATGTCTGATATTAAATCCAACATCAGACAGACACTAAAGGTTTCTAGGCAGTGACACTGACCAGTAATTGCTAAACAAATAAGGAATGTGTACCAGAAATTACATTGAATGCTGCAGCTAATTCATTTAAAAGGAAATAAAAAAGATAAATAGATGAAAAGAGACCAGACAGCATGAGAAAGCATGTGGAACTGACTTCTGACTTCTCTTCCAGGAATTAATGATTTTGCATGCTTGTTTAGCTAATTACATGTGGTGACATGAGTACACGCAGCAGAGCATTAGGGATCTTGCATGGCTGGTGGTGAGTGCAGAAACATTGACAACTGGTAACCTCAGTAAAGTGCTGGATGTGTTGGACAATTGTGGAACGCTATTTTTAGCCGACTAACCGCATTTTGGAGCTTGGACCTTGTTCGGCTTTTTCTTTTTTCTTTTTTGAACCTCTTTGATACATGGATGCAAGAGCTTTTTTCACCTTGAATTGTAGATTAGTGAATATAAATTGCCATGCCACATTTTAAAGATGCTTATACTGTTTGTAGTGTAGGCTGTTTAATTACAGTATGCATCTGTTCTATAATGTTTTACTGGGGAAAAAACTGTCAAGGCAAATAAAGTGAAAATAAAGTCAGATGTTCAAGCATTTTATAGGCTGTCATAGCTTGCTGAGCCACATGGCTTAAACTATAGCTTTGTTGTAAACAGTAATATAACCATGCTCTGTCCACTTTTTAGAAAGTATGGTAGTTGTGATGTAAAGCTTAACTTGATTCAAACCTGCAACTGCATAAATAAAGATCCAAACAGGAGACAAACATACAGCTGTTTTTAGCAACCAAAGCTAAACAAACTGTCTTTCAAAAAGTCCTCTAATCGTCAAACAAACAGTGTTCCTCAAGTTGATCAAAATCCAATGAAAATATGTTTGACTTTAAAAGATCATTTTGGCTACGCTTCTGGTAAATATGATTTGTGACCTACCTTGGGCCACCACTCACCACTTGAGAACTAAGATCTACTGTAGCTTTGCTTTGTCTACAGGGATGAGACAGACAGTAACATAAACATTACATTCCCAAAGCTTTAAGCCTGATAGATCGCTGTAAAAAGACTATAAGTCAGCTGAGGAGCATGGAGGCTGCAGCGGCATTTTTTAATTTATAGCAGTAAGACTGGATCTGAAAATGTAATAATGGAAGTTTGGAAGGTGGAAAAGTTATTGAATCACACATAGAAGCTTTGTGTAGCATTTGTATACTCAAATTCTTCTGCACAGTATCGTTCAACTTTATCACTTTAATGTAAAATATGTGAAAATACAGCTGTTGTATCATTATGTGTATACAATCCTGTCAATTATCAGATTATTCGCAATGCTGCATCATTGTTTGGGAGTCTCCTGTGGCCAATTTGCATAGAAAGCAACTTGGCGCAATAATTGAAACCCCATCCTTTTTTGTAATAACATTTGCTGATAAATAGCTGTTTTTATATAAGATACTTCGATAATATGAGCTGGAAGTATACATCTGTTTTCCAGCAATGTGGTGCTGGTACCCTAAGAAGGATTTGTTTTAAACACTTTCATGTCATGAAAGTTTAAAAGCTAATGATAAAAGTATAGAGGGTGTCTCTCTCCCAGTGTTTGTGATGTTTGCACAGGAGTGGAGACTGACAGGTTACAGCTCTGTCTTCCATTATACTTTTGGGAACCTCAAATAAGACTGCACTCTGAGAACAATGTGCTCTCTTAGGATAATAGGGTACAAGAAGTTTTTAAGATGTGATGGCGCATGATCAAAGATTTAAATAGGATTTCTGGATTTAAAAAGGGGCGACAAGAGGGTTCCTGATTTGAACCCTTAATCAGCTGTGGCCTTTGTGGCTTTTCCATGTTCTCTTTGTACCTTTGTGTGGGCTTCATCGATAGTTTGGTTTCCACCCACATTGCAATAACTGGTACCTAATAAAGATAAGTTAATATTAGGGAAAAATATCAGCTAGTTTTAAGTAAGAATTTTGGATTAGCTGAAGGCTTTTCAGAGAACTTTGAGGACATTTGATTGATGATTAAAACAACCCATCCTATAAGTAAAATGTGAAGTTTTCAGCTCTATTACTTGGTTTTCTCTAACACAGGATTTTCTTAATTTTTATATGATATAAATGAAAGAAGTGGTTTATTTAATGTGTCTGTTTAGACACATTTTTAATCTGGTCTGGCTTCGCTGATTAACCTAACTGGGTATTATTGGCAGCAATTGATATGAATGCAGTGTTTTGTAATAGTATTGCCTAACCCACATAGCAAAATTGCTATGGCCCGGATCTGGCCCACACAATGTGCTTACACATAGCCCACATCCCGCAAAGAATGACGGCCCTTTGGTGGCCCAGATCTGGTTTGCCAGAGGTGGCCCACACATGGGCCAGCGCAAGGCCAGTTGCAGACACACTGCTGGCCCAGAACAGTTTCAGCTCTGGCCCCAGATGTCAGCCTAATGTGTACCTTAATCAAACCATGTAATAACAACATGTACCAGAACATAATAGTGCAAAAGTAACATGACAAAACTATGTTCAGACAGTGAATGGATTGATTCTTATATAGCGTTTTTGTACTTTCCCAGATTACTCAAAGTGTTCTATACAACATGCCACATTCACACACCCTTTCTGTAAACTGAGAGCTTCCGAACTACATTCACATTCTTGACATGCAGAGTGGAGGAGCTAGGGATTGAACCACTAACCTTCCAATCACTAGGTGACCTGCTCTACCTCCTGAGCTACAGCCGCCCAGTGGCAAAGATGAGTAAACCCTCACTAGGTTTTGGATAAAGTGTACACTCACAAACCTGTCAAAACTGCATTTGAAACATTGGGGGCACAAAGACATACTTTTCTTTCTTATTCTCATTTAAAATGTCTAGCTTTTAATAAATAATTATCTGAATCTTACACCCAAAGTTTTAATCTGATGTAAAATGTATCGAAGTCCATTACTGTATATAGTAACTGTTAAGTCTAATATACCCTAGTAAGCTATAGTACTTTTTCCTTTGGGAAGATACCATCTGTGCAGTCTGCAATTCTGTTGAAGAAAGATGTTGAATCCATTTAATTATTCTTGAAAAATAATTTATTTCTGTGCATTTTTTTTTCACCCTGCATCAAATTAAAGTTGATTACGTCGATTAAGCATCATGAGGTGGAGGGTGGGGGTGGTTCCCTATTTTTTTGCTGGGAGTTTGCAACCCTATTAGTTAGGTTGCTTAATATTTCTGCTAAGTACTTTAAAAATACCAGAATAGGAAGGATGGAGTAGGTTTAAGTTTATTAGATTGATCAGTGTTGCTGAACTATGAAATATTTTGGGTGCAGTGTATTTTTACATACAGGTATAACAGAATAGCTTTAGTGTTGTTGTTTATTTAAACTTGAGTATGAACGTATACAAAATGCAGCAAGATATTAAAAAAACAGTTTTATTGATTAAAAAACACACTATATCGGATTCATATCGGTATCGGCAGATATCCAAATTTATGATATCGGTATCGGTATCGGACATCAAAAAGTGGTATCGTGCCATCTCTAGTAAAAATGTGGTGCTGCCTTTTGTGGTAACCACTTATGAAAAAGAGAGCAGCCAATAGTAGCTTCTTAATCAATGGTGTTGGGTCTAAGGGGACTGAAGGAAATATCTGATATACATAGAAGAGTAGCAATCTATAACAAATAAAGTTCAGTGGTTTCTAAAGCTACTGTATGTAATGATACATATGCAACATCTGTGGGAGGGCTTTGAGTAACTTTATTTGTAAAGAAATTCATGAAAACATTATTTCTCAAAGTTTAAGGACGTTTATGCCAAATTATGCCAGCAACACCACAAAAAATGGGCACCAGCACAATCAGTGACACTAAAAGTAAAGAAGTTCAGTTGTAGCCACAAAAAAAGTTTGATGAATTCGTAAAGGAAAGTTCAAAGACAGGTGCTTCAGTGCTTCCTTACTTGCCTTGTTTTTTTGCATTGGAGCTTCTGGGCTATCCTTTACAAAAGGAAAGGGCATAAAAGCTGCTGCAACTCAAAGCATTTGGGGCACCAAATGACACCTATACTAGCTGTCATTTGGTCGAGTTAGACCCTGGACAGGTTAACCAGTCCAGGACAGAAAAACAGATCCACCAAGAATTACCTATTAACCTAGTAAGTCTTTGGACTGTGGGAAAAAGCTGGAGTACCTAATAAGGCACAAAGAGAGCATGCACACAGAATAGAGTAGTGCCAACCACTGCACCATGGTGCCACTTATAATACCAAGGTTTAGAAAGGGAAGCATGAAATGTGGTATTTAACATTTAGGGAGCAAAATAACATTTTGGCTGTTTTCTTTTTGCTTTGAACAAATATTTGTTGTGTCTGTTGACAAGTGGGAGGCTGAACTTCTAATGTTCTTCTAATTACCAAACTTGACTGTCACAGTGGATCACAATGAAATGTCTAAAAATATTCCCAGGACAGTCATCTTGGAATGTGCTCCATAACTGGAGCAGAACTTCTGACCATACTTAGAAGGATGGAAGTGAGAGCTTATCTTCGCAGCTGTTTTGCATATTGACAGAAATCTTGGTGCGTTTCATTACTTGGGGTTATTAGTCAAAAACGTATCTTTTTCTGTTAGTCTTTACAGCCATCCTTCCAACAAGACCAGTTCAAGCAGTGGAACTGATTTTATCTCTTATCACCACTTGACATTGTAGTTCCCAGAAAAAGCTCTGAACCCTTTGGAATTAGGAGAATTTCTGTGTTGACTACACACAAAAATGTGGTCTGATATTACTCCATGTTAAAGGTAAACTAATAATGAACAAACAGTTGTACTTTTCATGTCTTTATTGAACATAATGAGCAATCACGCACAGTGAAGACTAAAAATAATCTGCATGCTACAAACTGTTGAGCTTCAGTAACTTATAAAAACTTCCTTTCTCCGTCAGATGGTGCTTGTAGTGGTTTAAAAGACTTGAGGCAACAATGAATACATTTTTTTTCCACTTCTCCTAAAAAATAGCAGTTTAAATGTTCCCACATGCAATTGTGCCCTCAGTGACTGCAATGCCCTGAGGGAGCAAAGCAGCCCAAAACTACAACGGTGCATCCACAATGTGAGACATGGTGGAAGCTTTGTTGTGTACTATAGTGCCTTTATGCCTCAAAAAATAGCATTGTGTATTTTTGACAGAAGTCCTATATATACATAAGACATTTTGTCTTATTGTGAATTGATGAACATCCAGCTTTTCAGACACACTTCTGTAGCCTTACTTAGTGCATCTTCATAACATTTCTTCTAAAGTTCTGTGAAAGTTGCTATAATTGAGGCATAATTCACATTGCAATCCTTCTTGAAAAGAGTAGTTTACCATGAACAAGACTTTGCATGCCTCAAACAACCCACGCATCTCATCTTCTTGAAGAAGTTTTTGAATAAGTCACGTTTTACAAGCTGGCAATGTGAGTGATTATGCAGTGTTTTCAATAAAGACAAGTCCAACTGTTTGTATTATTTGTTCAGATGTGTTGATGTGTCTAAAATGTGCTTTTTTTTCCCCAATACAGAAAACTCACAGCCCTTATGGATCAAGATTACAAACAAACACAAGGTGAGAATATATGGATTAATTAAGCAAAAACACCGACTTTGCTGTTTTTACTGAAATGACGTTAAAGGATGCCTCTGTGATCTTATTAAAGCACAGACCTGCCGGACATAGAAATTGAGGGACAGTAATGTGAGTAACCTACTGGCCTATAAAGCATTGCTAACAGTTAAGCATCTGGATCTGTTTAAATGCGTTAAACAAATGCATTATGTGCAGCAGTATAACTGCACATACGTCTTTACATTTTTGTGTATTTTCAGTATCATTCTCTCTCTCCAGGCAGTCACTGCAGCAGCAGACAGAGCACTTGTGAACCTGAGTTTTTGTGTCAGTATATGTGTAATGTATCATGCACACCTTTTGGATAAAAAGCTTTGCTTTATCTGAGACCAAAGATGGAACTTCTTGTTAATAATGTGGTATGTATATTATGTTTATGCATATTCTATTACAGATAACTTTTTGATTTCACTAAAAAAAAGTGTTTTTTACAGTAGTTATGAATGTTGAAATTATGTGTCTCTATTTGCTACAAGTTAACATCATGTTTTTAATGTTATTTGCCAAACATTTCCAAGAGTTATTTATTTTCGTCACTTTATTCAATCACTGTATTGGTAATAAAAGTTAACCATCGATAACCAGCTGAAAATTTATTTAGCTCTCCAGCTGTCCAGTTCATATCTGAACACAATACATTCACATCTACAGAGCGGGTCATGTTCTCATTAAAGGATTTATAGCCACTTCATAGTGTCCACTGTTGTACATTTTGTGTTGGACATTTTATTTCTCTTGCAAAAAGTTTATCAATCTACAAAGTCTTTACATACTTGTTCTTTTGTTAAAAGAATTCGATTTTTTTATGTGATTGTTTTTTTTTAATTATTTCAAAATTGTACAAACAGTTTCAATATGACTTCTGTACAATAATGTGTTGTTGGTTACGAGAATAGTTAGGAAATTATTACAATAGATGCATATCACTGCTGCAGCTTCAAAGGAAATGTGTTTTATTACATATGGAGGTGACAGATTTTAGTGGGAATAATAACACAATTTATTCATACGCACGCATAACAATCATTACTGCATGGTAATGACAAATAACTGGTTATAATACTGAGAAAACAGAAAGGCTTTGTGCACATGCGTTTCTCTAATGCTGTCAGTTGCTTGTATTCACTTGTATTTACTCCATGATGGTCAGGCCAAATGTTTTATTTGTGTTAATAAATACTTTAACGGTTTTCAGAAGAACTGGACAATTCCCCAAAAAGTGAAACATTTGCATGTGGCTTTGAGAGGACCAAATCAGTAAATCATGTCAAAGGATTCATGTGCATGTGTGCTGGCCTCTGTTGTGTTTTCAATGAATTTTTGAAGGAAACAGAGAGGGAAAACACAGCTCTTCGACCCATCGTCTGCAGGACCAACTGCAACCTGCAATACAACCTAATCTATAACACACTTAATTTCACATGCTACCGCTTATCAGAGTGCAAACCACCGTTGCATGGCAGTGATCCATTCTTTATCCCAAGACACTGCACCATTACAAAACAAGTAAAGTATTTCTCTAATTCAATTTAGTGCCTTTCTGCAAGGGATTAAAGGCAGCTGTGGAAGATGAAAAGGCAAGTTGTCTTCAACAATAAATATGTGGGAACTGCTTAAGATCAGTTAGAAGAAGCGGAGAGACCTTTTGACAGTCCTCTTTCCCAGCACGTCTGCTTCTTACCTTCAAATTAGAGGAAACCAAATTAACTTGTTGTCAAAAACTCTGACGAGTTACGTGGCCCAATAAGGTCTTGAAAAGTAACTGTGTGAACTGAAGTAAACAATTAGATAACAGTGAGACATAACAGTCACGGCTCATTTGAAGTAGAATACATATTTAATTAGAGACACACTTAATCAGACAATTTCACAGGTTAAATGTGAAGGGGGAGAAAATCAAAATTGTTCTATGGACTGAATAACCAGAAGACAAAGTGTAAATGCTTTACTCAGTGTCCATCACTGATTATAATTTTAAAATGTTCACTAAAACGTACTGATGATAATCACTGCTGCTTGGCCTCCTGTTTTTTCCACCAGGTGCCACATGGTGGAGGCAAAAATCCAATGACTGGCAGTTTCATATTATTCATATTATATATTCCTATTATACCTGAGCACTATTATTACTAACCATTTTACCAGACAACTGGAACCAATTAATTAGTTGAGCGGATGTAACTCATTAGACCAGCACTCTTCACTCTTTGTCATCCACATGTCTGCCACCCGGATATGTGATTGTATAACTATGGTATTTCCTTTTGGCTAGTTTTATCATTTCAGTAATGCTAACAGCTTTCGTAACAGGTTAAACAAACATTATTCAACCATGTTTTAATGGAGAGGAGAGTGAGTAATATCAGGTAAATACAGTGAAGCATAATAGCATGGCATGTGTTACAGATAGAGACATTTCGGAAACCTCTACACATCAATGAAAGCAACATGCCGCAAACAGTAGGCGGCTTCAGCAGGAATGTCTTTGGCATTGATCTCATTAGCATCGAGACGGAGCATCTTCAGCCTGGAGAAGTTTGACATGTCAACAGCACTGCAGAAACTGCTCATGGAGAACTCTGAAAGAGGAAAGGGACGAGAAAATAGGTTACTCTCGTCTTGTGAGATGTGAAGTAAAAAAGGATGTCTTGATGATGTCTGTTCACCACAAGTACTTGTGGTTTGGTAACACGTGTTACCAAACCAAGCTCACTGCTACATAAACCTATGCATATTAGTCCATGCAAACTCCAAAATGTATGACTGTGTCAGAAGGGGCAGATCTTCTCTAAACTTTTCTTTAAATGGAGTCAGTCAAGAGTTATTTTCTGGAGTTTGTAAAAAAAACACAAAAAAAACACGTTGTTTTCTATTGAGAGCCCTAGTGTGAGAATATCTGGTGTTTCGTAAAGTTTGTGCCATGACTGAGAGAGAGTTCGTGGAAAATCCCTGCTTCAAGGGAATAATTTAAATATCTGGTAAACAGTTTGAAAATCTTGCTTTTGCTGTCATCTAGTGGTTGAAATTTTCACTTTGCTGCATGTGCAGCTCCGATCCCGAACATTACATACAGACTTTACATCACTCTCATTTAAAGAACGGAAAAAAAATTACATTTTAGGAAGTTGATATGCCAAATAAACATATTTGTGGATATATACATACAAGCTGGATGACCGTTTGAATGAAGTTGAGTAATATAGCTATGAAGCATACAGGTTAACTAGCACATCTCTTTATCAACCAAGCAATGGGAGAAAATTACACCACTGGAGGCATCCTGGAGCATAACAAATTGACTAGCAAACCATATTTGGACAAAGCAGAGTCCTTTTAAACATTACATCTAAAGTATTCAAGATTTCTGTATTATCACTCGCTTTATGTGCATGCGTGGCATTGTGTGTGTCTCACTGAGTAAAACCACTAAACTACTGGAGACCTCTGAGACTTACATAAAGACAGCCTGCAACATTCAGGAAATTAGTTCTGCACTGAGGGTGTATGTAATCATATTACTCTTCTTTGCTTATTTTTAACCTTTTTGTCTTTCTGTGCCCATAAAATATCTCAAGGCATTATCTAATTTAAAATAATAGAAGTCCTCATACCTTTAATCTTATTGCCTTGCAAGTAAAGGTTCTCCAGGTTCATACTGACAACAGGGATCTTTTCCAGTTTATTGAAGGACAGGTCAAGCTCGACCAATGTGCTGATATTGAAGACATTGGAAGGAAGTCCTTTATCAGTCAGCTTGTTATGAGCCAAGCGGACAAACTGCAGTTTGGGATACATGGTGAGAAAGTCTGCTGGAATGCTTTCTATATTATTAAATTCCAGGTATAGCTGCTGCACCCTCACAGGGAGGTTGTCAGGGATTTTCCTTAGCTTGTTTTTCCTGATATCCAGCATTGTCAGAGACTTGAACCCCTTGAACACACCTCCAACATCTTCTATGTCATTTGCTTGGAGATGAAGGGTGGTGAGGTTGGCCATCCCCTCGAATGAGCTGGCGAGGAGTTTTGATATCTTGTTGTGCCCGAGTCGCAGGTCTGTGATTGAAGTAGGCAAGTTAGGAGGCACATGTGTTAGGTCATTGTGATCCAAGAGGAGCCGATCCAAGTTCTTGAGCTTGCTGAAGACGTTCTTGCCGATTTTGTCTGAGGTGAGCTTGTTGTGAAATAACACAATCCAGACCAAGTTGGTAGCGTTGTCAAACACCCCATCCTGAATGCCTGTGATCTGGTTATGCTGCAGGTAGACATACTTTATATGCGAGGGGACATAGGGAACATGCTGAAGGTTGCGGCTATGACAGTACATGGCTGTGGGGTAGGCTGAGGGGCAGTTACACTCCAGGGGGCAATCCGCATCCTCAGCCTGCAAGCCAGCGTGCCATTGCCGCCTGCGCAGGTGGGACAGCCACTGGATCTGGCTGTAGTGTTGGCCAATACCCAAATCCACTATTCCTATTGTGAGGAGGAGCACCAATGTCCGCATGATCACTCTGAAAAACCCAGGAAAAACGGGGAGAAATTATGTAGTTGAAAAGGTAATAATAAGTCCTAACAACACTGATCTTTGTGGAAATGATTGGCAACTAACACTGACTTACGCTGCTGTATTAACTTCAGACAGATCTCATTCTTTCTGCTCCACTTTTTAAATGTAAGGTGGGTGCAGTATACCTACCAGTTGGCTGATCTGAGACGATGCTTCCTCCCTTGCTCACGCTGCCTGTGTGTTTCTCAGAATAAGTGGAAAATGTTGTCGGTATAGAGTAAGTCCCCTCTCTCTGAGGCTGTAGCCCCTGTAGCCCCAGCCACTCTGTCTCATTAGTGCACATATATTTTCCACCATCTACACATCAACATATCACCTCCAGCCATGCAAATATCAATACCATGTGTGAACTAGTATGGACATCTGTTTTTTAATAGCTTTGTTTTCCTTTACTGCGTCATGCCTTATCATTAGTACAGCCATGCAGTCTGGCTTGATGTTTACTATTGTGGTGTGGTGGTCATGGAAAAAATTGGGGTGGAGGTTATGGTATGGAAATGCACTATTGCCAGCCTTGATAATTAAATTAGTGCCATTATTTCTTGGAAATACTGGAAGAGCTAAGTATAATTTCAAGTACAGTTTTTAAATGGCAGCATGTTTTTGTCCAATATATACTATGCAGTATGTGTCAACAAACTATGCCAAACCCTGTCATTTGTCTACTATCATTCGCCTTAAATATTTTTATTTCTTTCTCTGCCTACAAGTACTACTTTTCTCAATTACAGTATTCAAGTGGTGAAGAAAGATAACATGTGTTTTTGCTGGCATCTGCAGACAGAAGTGCATCATTATCAGCCAGCGGATAGATTTCAGAATAGGCCTTTCCATTCATGTCCTCCACCAAATTGGATGCAGAGTTTCAGGGATTATGTGTGTGTGTGTGTGTCTTTCCCAGTCTTCTTTCTAGGCCCCTCTGAGAAAGTGAGAGACAATGTGCTGATTTAAGATGGAAGTGGTTCAACACGTAACATACCTTAACCAAACTCTTAGATGTTAGATGAAAGATGAGGGAACCTGAGGATAACAGATGGGAATCGTTCCAGGAAAGACTTGGAAGACTTTTTCCCTTTTTTCTTAAACAACAAGACACTCTATCCCTAAAGAACTCGTTTTCTAAACTATCAAACTAAGAAGCTACATTTTCTAAGACCCAATGATCAAATAGCATTATGCTAAAAGTGCAAAATCAATTAAAAATGGCTATGCTTTGTCACAAATCACCTCCAGAGTAGAAATATTGGTGGAAGAAATTAAATGTTTCCAGTAGAACCATGTCCGTGTGAAAACTTTGGCCTTGATCGATCATTGTCACACAAAGTCCAGATTTCACTTTAATCTTCTTTATACAACCCAGATTTTTAGATAGTATGAGATAAACAGCTTTGTTTTTTCTGTGTACATCTTTGAGTCCACCACAAAGAAAGTTTGAATTAAAACAGGATTTGAATAATAACCGAAAGTATTTTCTTATAATGTGAACGTCGTGTTTAATCCAAAACATCTGAATCAATGTTAACCATATAAGCTTTTCACACCCAAGCGCTTTACAATGCCATTATTCATTCACATTCACACACTGGTGGAAATGTTGGGGCAGACAGACCCATTCTCTGCCCCTTGGCCAACACCAGTAGACTTGCCCAAGGACAACAGGACAGGTAAATGTGATATTTCTTATTGTAAATGAATTTCAGTACTGAATACAAATAGTAGAAAGTAAACATGCTTATTTGAAAATTTCTGAATGAGAATTCTTAAAAGAGACAGAGAAAGAAAGAGTAGGTGAAGACCGCAGAACAGTGTTTTTAATTTTCAAGTACACATATGGACACACTAGGGCAGTAAACTGTTGAATGTGGGGAATGTTCGTGTCATTAAGTTTAATCCTAACATAAAATGCTATGGTTCTAACATGAGCATGCTACCATTCCTAACAGTTTAGAGATGCAAGCTGGTTAGCCACCATAACAGTGACTTCGCAGTTATTTTGTTAAATCGTGGCCGGTGATGCAGTGGTTGGCATTGTTGCCTACAGCAAGATAGTTCTAGGTCTGCCTGGCTGGGGCCGTTGCCAAAAATGTGTGTTAGGTTAATTAGTTATTCTAAATTAGCTGCTGGTGTGAATATTATTGCCTGTGTTTATGTGTTAGCCCTGACTAATGACCTGTCCAGACCTGTCCAGGATCCAGACCCCCACAACCCTGAATTCAAATATTGGAAGAGGATGGATGGATGGGTAATGCAGCTTAGCTGAGTATGCATGAATTCCCTCTCATAGTCCCTTTCATTGAGTGAATATCTGCCAGTTCCTCCGATTGAGCTCTATCACAGACCTCACAAATCTAGTCCAGTGCTAAGGAGAAAACAGTCAAAATGCTTCACTTTGTTATTCAACTGAAATTCCAGTCATGAATTTCCACTGAGAATGTGATTTCACGATTTTGAGTGAAATCACAAAGCTCATCTAGACTTTTCCATCCCTGGATGCATGAAGCCTGGAAAGCTTGCCAGCAAAGGTTCCACTCTACATCAGTGCAGTTCTGGTAGTGTATTTCTCTGCAAGTTTAATCTTATAATGGTGATTAAAACAATCCTTAATCTAAGGTTTGAAAAACACTCAATCTGCTTTCCACAAACTAAGCATAGAGCTTTACATCTGACTTTAATAAATAAATACTTTGAAGTGTTATGTCTTATTTAAAAGCTTTTAAAAACTCTTTTTTTAATCTTTCAAGTCTTTCAGTTTCAATGTATTTACAGTAAAACTCCATTCACTGTGCATATATAAATTAAAAAATAAATGTATAAAATCTGCATTTGGCTTCAAAATAAAAACAGCAAGTTTGTTTTGTGATTTCCAACAAAACTGCAAAAATAAAACAGTAAACTATTCTCTGATGGGAAGTTGATCAAACTGGCTGAAAATTTGAACCTTATTTCTCACTGACATAACAAGGGTAATCAGAGGCAACCAACAGGCAGGAAGTGGCCCAGGGGCCATTCAATGCTGCGTCTAATTTAAGTCCTACCTTTAATGTAAAGAAAACAGAAACAGAACATAGCAAACACTGAAACTCAAAATATTTAGAATTTGACGTCATGGACATCGTTAAGAAAAGCTGGGGCAGAGCAAAGTTATAATTGCTTTGTCTTTTTATTGGCTCCAGTATTAATTTTACTTTTTTTTTTTATCATTTTAATGTGAATAATCTTTTTGTCAAGACCTAAATAGATATTAATGCTGTCTGAGGTTAATTGGGTTGGTACATTTGGCCAAACTAAGGAGAACTAAAGCACATTTCTTCATTGTTTTTGTTTAGTGCACAATGTTGTTTAAGTTGTCTTTTTTTATACATTTTTTTATTTACTCATGGTTTAATTCTTTTACAACTTGCTTTACTTTAGTTTTGGTTAAGTGCAATAACCTGGGGCAGGGGCATGTTTCCCACTGTGTTGCATTTCCTCTTCTTTTAACAACACTCTTAACAACGCTGTTGGGAACTGAGGAGAGCAACTGCTGTAGTTTCAAAAACATTCTTTGCTTGATATAAGATTCAGCTGCTCAAAAGTTTAGGGCCTACTATGTCATATTACTCATTTCATCATGCACCGAGTGTTTTCAGTGAGTGAGAAGTCTGGGTTGCAGGCATGTAAGCTAAGCACCTGGAGTCTTTTACAATGGAGCCATGCTGTTGTAGTACGTGCAGAATGTGGTTTGGCATCGTTTTCCTGAAATAAGCGCAGTCTTCCTTGAAAAATATGTCAGAATACCATCACAGATGTTTGCTTTTGAAGTATCCAACATAACAATCACTCCCTGTCATCTTTACCCTGCATAGTGCTGTATCCATGATAAAAAAAAAAAAAACAAAATATCAAATTTTAATTGGTCAAACCACAGGACCGTTTTCTACTTTGCCTCATTCCATCATAAATGAGCTTGGGCCCAGAGAAGGCGCCAGCATTTCTGGATCTTGTTTATATATTTTTTTTTCTTTGCTTGGTAGAATTTTAACTTGCATTGGTGGATACTGCCACAAACTATATTTACTGGCAAAGCTTTTCAGAAGTTTATTGTGTCTGTTTTTAATGCAGAGTTCTTTCTCCTGAGGGCCTGTAGATCACGTCCATTCACAACTGGGTTTTGGCCAGGCCATATTTTGTAACAAAGTTAGTTTAAAAAGTAAAGAATTCGTGGAATTCGCTAAGAGAAATGCTATTTTAAAATTGCCTAATTATTGGCCTTTGGAGTCTTTCACAAAGCTGGGAAACCCTCCCATGTTGACATTTGAAATGCTCAAAAACACTTTCTTCTCTCCCATCATATGACTGACTTGTTGCAATTAACCTAATTAGTTCCACAAGGTGTGACCTTTGAGTAATGTATTTACTGCACATTAGTACATTAGTACATTATGGGGAAAATCATTCACAAGTGGATACAATTACTAAAAATCAACTTTTGAATTTACTCAGAAGTTGTTTTTGTTTTTTTAAATATATAATTTGGTAACCGGGCATGTGGTACAATATTAAGTAATACTATTTCATTCCCCCCCCCAAATTCTTGTTGTTTGTGGTGGCTCAGGATTTACAGCAGGATGTCAACTATTCATTGGGTCAGTGGCAAAATCCCCCAGCTCCTGCATCCAAGTGCCCTTGTGCAAGACACACCTCAAATATCCATCTGGGTTTATGTGTGTGCAAGAAATATTTCTGTGGACACAATTTGCAGTGTAAAAAGCACAGTAGAGTAAAAAAGGACTAAATAAAATGCAGACTATTTATGGACAGCGCAGAACACAGAACATCTGGATAAAAAATTACATTTACAAGTTCCCACAGTAGATGAGCAGACACTAGTGACATCACAGGTGGGAGTCTTCTTAGGGTTTAGAGTTAGATAACTAACCTTATTAACTTGATTCACCAATATAATGTCTCTTACCCAATTTCTGGGATCCCTTAATTGAATAAGTGATTAAAAAAAATGTAGGTTTGTGCAAGCATGAAAGAGCTGAGTGAAGAGTAAACAAGCCTTCATGCATCACATACATGATATTCTTTCAGTCACACAGGAATAAATTGACCCCAGATGCAAACCTAGTTGTATGCACAGAGATATCAAAGGAGTACAAGAGGAATTCCTCAATGTGCAGTGTGCAGCTGCACCTGTGAGTGAGCCACTGGAGCAACCAATAACATATATGTCAATGCAATTACCTTGATTTACTTGAAGTTTTTTCTTTACAGTTTAAAGCATTAAAAATAAAAATTCAAAAGGAAAGTATTTTTCCCTGCAAATTTTGGTGCTTTTATCCACTTTTGGATATTTTTTTAACTTCTCTGTTGCGCTAACAACTTTTGAATTCCTCCCCTTACCAAATTTTTAAAATTGTGCTCTGGCATCAAATTCAAATTGAGAATTTTTACTTTCAATAGTTAAAAAGTTTAAAATTAAATAGGCCTTAGTGTCATTATTTGACATAAATAATGTTTTTATTTACATTTTACACAGAATCCTGAGTTGTGAAAATGGGAGTGAGGAAACATTAGCTTGCTCTGGTTATTTGTAAAGCAACATATTTACTTTACTAACCTTTTACATTTACCATCTCATCTCAAAGTAAGCTGGAAGCCACTGATTTTAATACACAACATGAAAAAAACCTCAGAGGAAAAGAAATGAATTTCATAGCAAAAAAGAAAGAGCATAATGGTGATGTCAAGCATTTCCTACCATGTTCCAGCACTATTATCTTTATCTAAAGGTTTACTGTTGTTTACCTTCATCCACTACTCCCAATTTCTGCTATGGACAAAAATAATCTAGAAACATGAACAGTTTAGTTAGTACCGAATCATTAGCAGTTATTATTTTCCCATAATCAGAGAAAGCGAGCATGATTAAAGCTATATACTGTACCACCGCTAGGAAACCAAAAAATCCTTACAGTAAGAAACATTTTTTCTAGAACAGCTAATAATTTCATATATAGAGAACAGAGTAATGTTGCATAGTAAGAGGATGAAGAATAATAATAAAGCTTACTGGATCTTTACCACAAAGCGCAGCTAATTTCAAGTTTGATCATTTCGAAGACAAAATAATAATGTTGTTACAAAAGCCCGAACGATTTTATTAAACTATTAGACTATAGACTCTTACTATGATTTAATTTCCTTAGAGTTAATGAAAGCATTTGTTTCTAACACATGTTATTTAGGTAACGGTTGAAAAACTGATTTAGCCCTGATGCTACATGGCTGTGTTTAGTTTTTCTTCTTCTTTTTAATACTATTAGGACTGGTTGAGTCTTAATTAGTTTTAATCTTTCTCTCACTTTTTGCTGGAGTATCATCATTAACTTTCAAATTCAACCAGTTAAAACACCGAGTTAAGTACAAACCATACATGAAAATATCAGCATTAAAGAAATAGTACTAAATACATACACATGAGTGCCAAAACTTACCTTTACCTTCACCCAGGCATCCTGCTCCTAGACCTGAACTAGTCTGAACGTGCGTTTGAGGGACCTCCACTGACTCATGCAGGAAACAAAATATTGAATAACTGTTCTCCAGATCTCAAAGACATCTTTTTAAAGCAGCAGTGACATAAACAGATTCAGGCTTACATTAATCCAGGGATGGTTTATGGACTCATTGATGCTAATTGTCTGGGTGGGCTCAGTTTTCATATGGCTGCAACAAGAAATAATCATCATTCAGTGTCCACATGTGTCTCCAACATCATACGCCATGTCTGTTAAAGACACAGAGCAACTGCAAATGCATGTCAGTTTTAGCTTCTACATATTATCGACTGAGGTGAACATCAATATTGTCATATGAATATGATCTGCATTGCTTTACTCGGTTTTTTTGTTTGGTTTTTTTTAACTGAGTCTACAGAACGGATCATGTGTTTGCACTGGAAAAAAGAAGAAGAAAAAAAGTAAATCAAGTAAGTAATTCACTGAAGTACGAACTACTCGTTTAAATTTCCAGTCTGCCTTCTTCTCACATTGCTCAGGCACATAAGACCACTCATATTGCTTATTACAGACCCATCTTTGCATTCCTGTGGCAAAAAAGGGAAACGCGTGTCTGTAAGAAGACGGGGAAAAAAAATCCCTGATGACAAGATGGATCTTATTAGAAGCAACCAGAAAAGCTGCAATGCAAAGGCACGTTACTCCATAATAGCAACAATAAAATCACTAAAAATACACAAAGTGACACCCAGACACCATATTTCACAGGATATGTTGTACTCCACTGTACCAAGAAGGTCTGTAGCCAGCACATACAGTTTTAATTGGACTATTATTTGGCTTGTGCTTGACATTTAATGACTGCAGCAGGAGGTCATTAAAGCAGCATATGAGGGATTTGAAGAAGTTACACAATGTAATCTCTAATAACCACAGCAAACCCTCTACAGACTGTTAAAGTCTTGAAGCCCTTCAGCAACAACAGTTGACAAGAAATCTAGCTCAAGTTTTGGGGTTTCGTTAAAAAACAAATTCAAAGTGGGGATTATTTACAAGTCATGCTGTGTCAAGAAAATAGAAGCAGCTTGTTTAATGTCATTTCACAAAACAATGCCTTGCAGCCACAAATATGTGTATAAGTGAGAATATCCTGTTGACACAGCTGTTTCTGCTTACACATTACTATGACTAATATCAAAAGGTCTAATCTCTGAGGAAGTCACTCGATTGACTGTGACATTTATCAAAACAGAAGTACATGTTCACAGCTGTAATCAGCCCACAGAGATTACTCAGGAGTGCCGACTAGATGCGTCACGGTTGGTAAAAATGTTTGATATAAGCCACACATTTGAATCTAAATCCATTTGTCCGAATGGAAAGATCCTCCAGCTCTTGTAATCATTTTCAAAATTACATGTACTTTAGTCTTACTGTCAATACGAGGGGTAAAAGATGACACTGCCAGTTAAACCAAAAAACAGCTTGACGAGGACATCTGGTCTTTTGGAGGCCTACAGCAGGTTTTTTTGGTGGTTGAAAGAGGAAGAAACCGCAATCACCCATCTGGGTGACAGAATTCAGATAATGAGAAATAATTTAAACATACACTGCTCAATTTTTCCTAAACAAGATGCCTTTTATAAAATCATACTTTTGATGTGCTTCCATACAACAGCGGGAAATAAAGAATTGGCACACAAAAAATCATATATGCAAAACATTCGGCAAAAAACTTTTGTTTGTTTGACACTAAAGGGTCTGCAATCCGTCTTCTTCAGCGACCATTCATTGTATGTAAACTTACGCTGAGGCTACATATGTAAACAATTGAGTGTTCATTAAATGCAGATGTCTGGAAGACTTTACTTTCATAACCCTCTTCCATGTTTTTTGATATATAACCTAACCTTAACTGCGTCTTTGACATGCACAGTATAATAAATTATCATTTAAACAGCACAGCAATTCAATTAATTGTTTTTTTTTTTAATAATAATAATAATAATAATGATTTAATATTGAAAGTTTTTCTCAACATAAGAACTGTAGTTAGAGTCCATTCATAAAAAGGGTCCTTACATATACAGCCCCATTCTGGGCCCTTGCACATCAGTGATTTCACTAAGGACATCAAACAGAGAGAAAACACTGTATTAAACTTCTGTGACAAATTGATCAGACAGTGTTGATGATGATCAGTAGTGAAGAGAGACGAGTTTCCAGCTTTCTGTCTCTTTCTGTCTCTAGCAGAAGATCCAGCGATGTCTAATAACTCACTAGTATAAAATAGGAGGGGAGCTATCAAGAGTTTATTGCACTTTTTTCACATTTGTTGACTGCAGTAATTACAGTGACTAGCTGGTTGCCCAGAGGTTGAGTACTTTTGTGATGATTTCACAGATGGCTCACACTGACTACAGTCATGCTCAAATTCACAAATACTTGCCATCTAATCTTTAAACGCAAACAGATTGCCAAGACATTGCAATAAGTCTGCGCTGTCGACATCTCGGGCCTCACCGAGAGAAATGAAAAAGGAACATGGATTATTGCAGAAATATTAAAATGAAACATCACATTCAGGAGACTTTAATGAAAAAACAGTAACTAATGTAACTCGTTTCACGGTGCCCTGTTGAGTTGAAAACCTTTTACACAGTGCGAATTGCAAACTAGACAAAAAAGGATGGGCTTTCTCTAAGTAAATAATCAGATGGTTGTTTTTTAACCACAAAAGTGGCTATTACATTACAACCACAGGGAGAAAATACAAACTGAACACAGCTAGGCCCCAGACAGGATTTAAACCCTGGACCTTCTTGCTGTGAGGCAACAGTGCTAACCGCAACACCACCATGGTACCTTTTGGATGATTAAGAAGATTGAGATTTCAGCTATGATTATCTTTTACTTTAGTATCTGTGTGTTAGAACATGCTGTAATTTACTGATACACTTCCTATAATAAAGGTCACCCAGGTCTTGGGTGTTTGCATAGAAGAAGCATCTGAAAGGGGGTTTTCAGTGCACCACCAGCTCTTTGCAACTGCCAAAGGTCAGCGAATACACACTTTTCTCTAGCAACTACTGATTACCACAGGATTACTGACCGCACTCTAGGCCTGTGCAACTGGGAAAAATTAGTCTCAAATGTGAATGGGATGGCTGTGTACCGTGGGCATAAGCTTTAATTTATGCTCCCTTTTCACTGTTAACCTTCTGGCAAGTCTTCCTAAGCTAACAGGGAGGGGGCAGGGGATCGTGTTACCTGCTCTTGGGTCCGGGGTAACTAGTGCATTGAGTGATTTTTTGTCCACAGTGCAGAGCTGTGGCATAAGAATAATATGCTGAGACGTAATATTAAATGATCCAAGAAATCTGCAAGCATGACAATAACAGTATAGTGTGACAACATCATATTCTGACAACAGGAAGTGACACATATGTGTCATATGTCAGAATTCTAAATCCTAGCTGAGACACAGCATCCATTAAAATGCTTCATCCAACAGCCCACATCCCTAAGATATTAAAATTATGACTGAAAATTTAAAAAATAAAATAACATTAATTAAAAAGCAGTAACAGCAGGGCATATTTTTACGTGTTTGTTTTCTCTTTGGCTGGGTGGGTGATGATAAGATTATGGCTAATAATATAAACAGAGGGACATTTTTCTGGCTGATTAAATCTCAGATCAAACTAATGAAACTGAGCCATTATCGATTCCACCTGTGTTCTCCGTACTTTTAAAGTAGGGAATTTATAGTCAAAATGTCTATAAATCAAAAATGACAATAGCTGGAAAACATTCCACATTTGCAACACAGTCAGGATCATAAAATGACATCACAACATCAATCTTATCACATTCAGCTTTCTTTTAAAACATGAGGTGACCACAGATATTAGGTATTCACCATTCCTATTATATTATACAAAGCTCTCTTTCTCTTCTTTTTTATTACTTTCTGCCCCAAAGTGTTCTGGAAAGTTCGGTATTTATCTCCACTTGTGTGCACAGAAAGCATCTGGGTTCAGCACCACATGGATCAGCTGACAAAAGCCACAACTCCCAGGATAAAGCTTCAGCCAGTGAAAGGTAAACAGTAATGAAGTAAAACCTACTTCTGTTTACATATGCAACCGCTGTTCAAGACCACACATTAATTATTTCGCTTAATTGCATGTCTGTTTATTTAAGAAAAACACTACTCCAACACAATGATGTGAAATCTCCTGCCCTGGTATATTATATCATAAACATCCAAGATGGTTACAATATGGGGAAAATGCTACATCCTCCAGTTAAACACCAACTCCCAGCCCACTGGACAGCCCCGCAGCCTATAAAACAGTAACAGATATCGAAAATTATGCCATTTAAATACAGTTAAGTCCAGAAGTAATCAGACAATTACATTTGTTTTGTAAATGTGCTTTTGCACACCACCACAGTAGATTTTAAATCAAACAATCAAGATGTGATTGAAGTATTTCAGCTTTCAGCTTTAATTCGACAGGTTTAACAAAAGTACTGCATTAACTGCTTAGTTTTATATAGTCTTTCATTTTAAGGGGGCTCACAAGTAATTGGACAACTCACTGATAAGTTGTATTTTGGCCAAGTGAGCCCATTCCATTTATAAGACAAGAGATTTTGAACTGATTTCAAGTGTTACATCTGCATTTTGTGCCTTTCGTGCTTTTCATCAACTGCCAACCTGAGGTCCAAGGAGATGATAATGCAATTGAAGAGGGCCATAATTAGGCCATCAGAGAAAAAACAAAAACTTTAGGTCTCCCCAAATCAACAGTCTTCTGTGCAGAGGCCAGCTCAGCAACACCAAAGAGCCTGGAAAACCATAGAAGACACTTAAAGAGGATAATCACAGAATTATGTCACCTGATCTCAACCCAGTATAGCATGTTTTCAGTTACTTGAGCTAAAACTGAAGACAGAAACACCCATAAACAGACAGGAGCTGAAACTTGCTGCAATAAAAGCTTTAAATCACCTTAAATTGTGTTAATTTTTGTAATTATTTACCATCTGCTAGTACATGATGGCAAAATTTTTAAAAAACAAAGAACAAAACTGTATAACTGTCCAATTGTCCAACTACTTGTTTACAAGAAAACATCATCTTTAACTCCAAATGAAAAAATAATTTGTATAACTTTTGCTTTTTTGTGCAATTTATTGCTCATGGAAGCATTGCATGTGTCTGACTGTATGCATCAGGTTTTTGAGGAAAACTATCACACTGATGATGTAGAGGTCTCTAAAGCTCATGTATCTAATATCAAATCACTTGGCATTAGAAGGTTAAACACTGTTTTGTAAATATGTTCACAGATGAGGAAGCACATAAAACATAAGACAACTTAGTGAATAAGATGGGTCAGTGCTCTTCTTTCAAAACAGACCCTTGAACATGATACAACAGAGGCTGGACCTCCTGGACAACATAACTGAGTCTGAGACTTTGAGAAAGCAGTGTATTGAGTATAAGCTCCCAGAAACCAGAAAATCACAAGTTACAAAAATATATAAATCTCTTCTGATGTCAACAGTGGGCCAACTTTTTGAACTCTGGTCTTTCTCACCTCTAACATGAAATACTACCTGTCATCTTAAGCCTGCAGATTACAACAGATACTCTGTAGTTAAGTGCCTTTTGAGTGACTAATCAGTTCCAGAAGAATGTGGTAAAGGAACACATGGAGGGGATGCCAATGTTATTGAGATCTTACAGAGGTGTTGGTTTTTCTATGGCTACAATGAATAAAACACAACTGTTGCCTCATCACCCTAGCATCTATTGCTACAACAGACAATAATAGCAATGCATACAAGATATTATCAATCAAAATCTTTTGCTTAACTAGAAGCTTCTCTTTTATTGAACTTCACTGTGGAAAATTTCTAGCACTGAGTTTTTACAATATAATGGTCTATTATTGTAGTGGTATACAGCAGCTAAATTACAAAAAAAAAAAACTGTACTCAGACATTATTCACTTTAAATTACTTACTTTACTGTATTAAGGTTCAAGGTTCCTTTATTGCCTTTGATGTGTTTAAAAGTCTAGTGGCTTTTACTGATAGATTGGTTTTACATCTGTAACACCTGCCTGAAGGTAGAAGTTCACGAAGTCCTTCTGAAATCATCTGAAATCAGCACAAAACTTAATCTGTTCAATTTTAAAACCATAACCTGAAAATTTTAGGTTTTTTATTTTGTGTATATTTTTCTATATGTGTTGTTAAAAAAGGGTTTCATTTTATGTTATTCTGCTTTTAAATTTCATTTATTTTATCCAGTCTGAAGTATTTTCAACCACACTAACATCTATGAAAAGCGCTACCCAAAAAGAAAAAAAGTCTGATTTACTCTTACTGGCTACTATCAATAAAAGCATTTGTAACAGAAGCTGCAGCTCTTTGGTCAAAATTAAAGATAATAGAGATTTTTGGACTCTCTAAAAATTGGAGAAAAGGAGCTGACTTCTTATCTAAATCTAAATAAAAACAGCAGACTGCCAAGAACCTTTGGGCACATTTTTGCTGATGAGCTCTGGAAGAAAAAATTGAGATAAGATCTAGAATAACAATTGGGATTTATTAAATATATTAATGTGACTTATGTAAATATTGGCAAATACCCTATATGTTGCTTTGATAAGCCATTCACATGTGTCTGGGTTTCATACATAAATTTTTCTGCACCCTACATACATCTGGAAACCATAAGAGAGGCCCACGTGTCATGTTGCCATATCAGCACCTTTGCATTTGTCTGAACCCGACATTAGACTCCACTGCAGACAGAGACACAACCAGCTGGAGACCTGAAAAACCGAGTGGTCGTTCCCACTCTACTTCTTTGGAATCTGCATTCTGGGGCACATGGACAGTTGGTGCTACGAGTGTAACAACTCTGTGATAAGCCCTGGGTCAGATACTGTTTTACTGCCACATTTTATCGGACCAAGCACACCATCTCACATTCTCTCTGTCTATAAGCATGGAGCAAACAAGATAAACCATTAACTACAGGTCCTCACAAACTGACAGGATGAATCACTGTATAACATCCAAACTCACTTATGGAATTCCTCATTCAACAATCCTTACCAATGGAGCACTTTCTGGATGTATTGTACAGAGTACGAGTGCATACGTGGATTCAAGCCTTTACAAAAACACAAACAGTTCTCTTCGCACCTCCTTACTTGCCTAAAAACTGATTATTGCATAGCTGACGTCAACAGCTTCATGAGCATTTTAAACAAAACTATAAGAGACAAGGTCAGGAAGTACAAGTCATATATTTCCCAGCATGCCCCTCTGCCTGTCAAAGCTTTCCAGAAAAGGTACCTATTTTAATCAGTGGAGTGTAAAATGCCTGAGTAAATATTTTCAGAGATAGAATTTCGTTTATAAAGGAAATGTATAGTTTTTTTTAATTAGTTTCTGTTTTTGTTTTAGAATTATTATTATTATTATTATTATTAGTAGTAGTAGTAGTAGTAGTAGTAGTATTGGTAGGTTATTTATCAGGAAAAAGATTACTACATTTTCCCATTTGATGCTTTGATATTGTCATGTAGACATGCCAAGTCTCAATAAATGAAGACTTATTTCAGTTTTGTAAAATCACAAAATGACTTCAATTAGTTTTCATTTATTTTTTTCAGTTAACTACGGAGGTTTCACAGCAAATAATAGGAAAGAAAATAACATTTAAACTTACCCACTGCTTACACACTTGGTTCAACTTATTAATTATCCAGTTTTGAGGACAAGAGGCTCCTGTGCTTTGGTGAGGGCAGCTAGCCAAGGGAAATCTGCAAATAACTAAATATTTCAGAGACATCTATATTTAAAGACAAGACAGAAGAAAATGCATCATCATCTATGACCCTCATAACGTGAGTTAGATGTACTTTTTCTCTCTTTGCTTGCTAGTTTAAAACCCAAACGTCCATCAGGTCAAAGTACAAACAGACTCAAAAGAAAACCATTGAACAGGCTGTCAATTGTC
This sequence comes from Oreochromis aureus, assembly GCF_013358895.1. Lineage (NCBI taxonomy): Eukaryota > Metazoa > Chordata > Actinopteri > Cichliformes > Cichlidae > Oreochromis > Oreochromis aureus. The sequence continues at coordinate 15,316,748 of NC_052961.1, read as the reverse complement.
CTACTTCCAACAAGTCATTGAGGATATGGAGCACTATTCACATGAATCAACATTAAACAGTTTTGGTAAATCCTATTTCTGTTTTTACTTCAATGCAACCAACACCCTTACCTGCCTAAACTGTCGATGGTAACATTGATTTAGTAGATTTACACAGCACTTTGACCTCCGCAGATAAAATATTACCCCACCTACGTGCTTACACACACACAACAAACACACACCTGTGCAGTTATCACATGACACTAAATATGTCAATGACCATCCCACCCAACGAGGAGCAGCTGACTAAAAGCATAAACAAGCAGTGTAGAAATATGTGTGTGTAGATGAGTCAGATTTAGATATGTATATATGATATATGTACTGAAAAGGCGTACCATCAGCAGCGGTCATGTATAATTTTTACATAACGTCACGTTGTTTTATGTAAATTTGTTTGTTATTGTGTAAACCATTTCGTGTCAAATCCAACACCGTAATCAAGAGATGCAGACTGGTTGTAACAGTGACAATAAAAAAAGCTCTATTCTATTAGCTATTCTATTTTAAATAAAACCCAGAAAGTTCTACTTATTCACATTTATTATTATCCGGCGGAGGACTAAACATTTCTGCTTTAAACTGTCCAAGTAACAGACTCTCTCCAAGTTGGAATATCTGCAATAAATCAAAATTGGAGTAGTTCTTCTTTCAAAGTACAAGACAGGTCGGTGAATAAATAGATTTAGATAGCGGCGTTATATCAGTTTTTCCGTACATCTGCGTATTTTAAAACCCAAACGTCTCAGAGCCGTGTAGAGGTTTTAGATACGGGCGACAAAGCGGTTGCCCGGGGCGGCATCGTGAACCTGGCTGAATAACATCACGGGCATCATCAAAAATCTAATATGGGATCGCATCATACTATATCACTGTTGTGAGGCCAAAGCATACGTAGCCTATGTTTTACACCGATGGGTTTTCTGTTGCCCATTGAGGTTGTTTGCTGCGCCTGCTGCTGCGGCAGTGCTGGAGAGGCAGCGGCGTGGGGATTCTCTGGACTGTGGAGCAGACATTAAAAACTCCAAAGGAAAACATGGTAAAAATTAAACAACAAACACGAAATAATAGACAAAATGCAAAGACTTATGACACCGATTGGAACCATATTCTATAACAAAAAACTGAGCGCGAAACCCTCGACCCTGCCTGCTCGCTCCTTCCATCCCCTCATTTCATCTATCATCTCCTACTTACAGTCCATCTAAGAACAAGGCACAACTTGTTATTGCAATACACTAAACAAACAAATTATCCACAGTAAAAAATAAATATACAGTTAATCTATAATAAATCAATGACAATTTAAAATTTATAATTTACAGTTTGATGATTTAAGTTGTCTTATTATTACCCGTCGATACTGGGGATACCTCTGCAACAACTGGTACATGTCATTCATAATGTTACCTGTGCCCATTATGTAATCATGATTTGAATCCTGGGTTGTGTCCACTGCCTTTAGTAACCTAGACAAAGCTAATCTACTGTTTCCTCCTCATGTCTATTACCAGCCATGTCTGATCAATGTTGATATGGGTGTTCAGTAATGGATTCAAAATCCATACAAATGGAAGATGGACAAGAATGTTCACACAGTGAGGTGGTTTTTAGACCTTCTTCAGAATACTGTATATAACTGTGGGCAACAGAGTTTCCATAATGGTGCTGATCCAGAATCCTTCCCATATTATTTATTACTAGAGCTACAATAATAAAGCAATGAGGGGAAAAATAGTAATAAATTTCTAATAATGATTTATGATGATTCCATTTGTTTCACTATCCACTCTGTGCAGGAGAAAGTTATTACATTTGTTAAACTGTAGAGATACAATTATTTTTTGCTGTTGTAAAATCTGCATTTTGTCTTATTTAAAATATAAATCTAATATAATCTGTTTCTTAATGTATGTTCTTTGGACAACAGTTTTTTGTTAATGTACAATCATTATAATAATCCATTGTGTGTGTGGGGGTGGGGGGCAGAGGAGTTTTAAGTGAAATATAAGCCCTCCAGAAAGGCAGGCCAAGCCCTGTAACTTACACAAAAAAGACAATATAAAACCGTTGAACTGCGGTGGACAGAAGCTTTTACATGGAGACCCATGACAGCATTAAACAGTTGAGCCACAATTTACAGCCTTGCCTGTGACCAAGAAGTTTTACTACTTATTCAGTCGATAATAAAAGGGACAGGTAAGATTTGTCGCGCTTTGACACCGCAGATAAAATATTATTTGTTTCAGTTGGTTAGTTCATCATGCAAGACAAAAGCTTGCCAACGCAGTTTCACATCGGTTATAAATATGTCCTGTCGTGCATTAGACTGCAACGAGGAGCGCTGACTACACCTAAACTGGTTTTGTAGAATCAGTTTGTGTGTTGTAGATGAGTCGTTTTAGACTCTCTGTGCTGATGTACTGAAAAGGCGTACCATCAGAAGCGGTCATGCTGAATTCTTCTCAGTAACGTCACGTTGTTTTATGAAAATATGTTTGCCAAACCATTTCGTGTCATTGGTTACACCGTAATCATGTGACTGATGCAAGCCAGATCCTTTTATTTAGCTCAAATGTGATTAATAGTTAAATATTATTTTGAGGGGCACAGACAGGACTATATTCACATTTATTATATGCGGCGGAGGACTCTAAACATTTTTTTTTAAACTGTCCAAGTATCAGACTCTCTCCTTCTCACATAACTGGAATAAATCAAAACTGGAGTAGTTCTTCCGCCCCCCTCTTCTGGTCGGTGAATGATTATTTAGATAGCAGCGTTATATCATTTTTATTATTATCTTCGTATTTGAGCTGAAAGCTCATTATTAGCTGGCACTGTCAATATCGGTCAATATTTAGCAAGGACAAATAATGTTCATGTTCTTTTTCTATCGGTTTTACACTTATAATAATAATAACAATAATAATAATAATAACGCTTATTTGTATATCATTTATCAAAACCAGTGTTACGAGGTGCTTCGCATAGGAGAAGAATAAACGGACAAAGTGGGTGGAAATTATATTTTTTTTTTTTAAATCACTCAAATAATCAAAGTACGCCGGTGTCAAAATGTAAATTCAATACAATGTGATTCCAGTAAAATTAACATAAAATCAAAAAGTTGAAAGAATAAGGTGAAGCTAATCTATGAATGTAAAAAAAAAATATCTAAAATGTATGCTAGTTTTTTTAGAAAAGGTTTTCAACGTAAATAAATATTTAGCAGTGATTTTAAAGTAATCACCAGCTGAATTTCCTCAGGCAGCTCATTTCCCTCCCACTGTCAGAAAAAATCCCGATATTAATAATTGGCACATGTGGGAGGATCGTCAGCCAATCAGATCGTCTGCCTCTTCCAGGCTCTAAAAGCTGGCCTAGATGAACTGCTCAGCCTCTCTCTTCCACTCCACCTGGTGATGTTTGTCTCTTAGTTAGGTTATGTTTATATGTATTCTTGGGCCGGGCTTTAAATGTAATGTCAGTTCTAAAAGAAATGGGGAGCCTGTGTAGAGGCATTAAGACTCATGGAATATGTTCCATTTTCTTGGTTCTTTTAAGAGGTCTGGCTGCTGTATTTTGTGATTTAGTGCTTTCTGATACCTGTTTAATTATTATTAAAATAATCCAACCCAGTGGAAATTAAAGTATGAATGATAGTCTAATACTGAATCTAAGTACTGATCGTATTTTTACAAAATTCCTTAGGCGATAGTAGCAGGACTGGGAAATCTTGTTTGTTTCTCACAACTGTGATTAGATTTGAATATCACACTCGGGTCTTGGACAGCAGATGTTACATGAATGGATAAAGGACCAAGGAGAGAACTTTATGCTTGGATGCAGCTTTTCTGAACTAATGATGACATTTTTTGTTTCATCAGTTACAGAGTTAGACAGTTAGGTTGGCTAAAACGTGGATTTTTCTCAGACCCAGAGCTGTACTCTGAGGTTTCTGTTACAGAAAGAATGCTAACTTAAACTCTGAATCTGTGTACCTAGCCAGCTTGCTGGCTGGTTTTCTTCTTCAATGAACTCCTAGTTTCTCTCTGACTCCTTCTGCTGCTCCTGAATCAGCCGACAGGCATTTAGTTTTATTTCCTCCTTCATGAGGTCCCTATCAAATCATGCAGTGGAGTGATTTCATATGAAGTTTATGTTTTTCCAAACACCAAAATCCCAGGTCAGTCTTTATTTTTTTGTACTTAACAGACTCCTCAGTCATCAATGTGAGGACAGACGAAGCGATTACACTGACGATTTATTTCCAGCTCAGAATAAAATCTGTACACTACATCTTTCACCATGACTCTGTGGAGGGTAATGCAGCTGTCACACCATCAGCCAACAATCACTGCTTAAATAAAGCTTGTGTTACTAAAGCTTTGGACACGTAACACACTAATCATTGAACAATCATTTATGAGGTTGTAATCGGAAAAAATGTCTGACACTGTTAAGGTCTTGGACTTTATGTGAATATTTGAATGAAGATGAGACAGAGATAACTTTGAGATGCTACAACAGAGCCAAATGTAGTTTAAAGTAAGCTTTTAAAAGCAGGCTGCAGACAGTCTGACTGAATTTCATGTTGAAATAAATCCATATGTTGAAATATAGCTATTAAATTATGTTGAATGCTCTCAGACAACACTTCTGATTGCTAAAGTACTGAACAGGACAGGTAAAAAAAAAAAAAAAAAAAAGTTCAAATTCTGGACCATGACACATTTTCTAGAGAGTTTAGGCTAAAGCGGTTACCTACTTATTATCTTCAGTTTCTGTTCCCTGCATTTTCTCAGTGTCACTTTAAAGATATCAAATGTAGATGTCGGATCCCATCCTTATTGAATTAACTTCATCAGACACATCGTAACCATAGCCAGTACATGCATTTGATGGCCGATTAGACCAAGCTGGTTAAAATAACTCCCCCATCCCGTTTTCTCTACCGTCATGGTGCACACTGACACACATTCATATTCCACTTGACTAAAATGAAGACTCATCTCTTTAACCGTTGTAATGGTGAAACTCATCCTCCACTGATGATAGCTTTCATTCACTAATCATACATGATTATCTCAGAGAGAACATGTATCTGAGCTGGCATTTATTTCCATTTATGAGCCAAGCAAAGAGGACCTTAATCAACTCAGTTGATTTTATTGAAGAGTTTATTGAACTTGCTTTCTAGAACCAGACCTTGGTGATTAAGATCCCCTTCTCTTGGCTCCTAAGCGGCGATAAATAATAACCCACTGAAAGGAGCAGATGACTATTTTTTGGCAAGGTGACAAATGAAACTAATATTTTAGAGGAAAAGTATAGTTTTGACAAGCTATTATAGCTGATAGCTGAAAAAAAACAAATAAAAAACAAATAAAAATTTGATTCTAAAAAATAATCTTTTAACAAATAAATGGATCAATTTCCTTGACTTGAGCGCAAAAATAGTTTGGGTTATGGTGCAGTTAAGGCGAGCAGATATTATCAGATAAATTGAAATGGTATATCTGTACATTTTCAAAACATCTATTCATGTGTATTTTATCTATTTCTGTGTTGTTGCCTTTAGGAGAAAGCTCAAAGCTGACTTATCTGCAGCATTTCCTTCGCTGTCTGCTGATGAACTGTCTGAACTGGTCCCCAATAAAGAGGAACTAAATGTTGTCAAGATTTATGCACACAAGGGAGATGCTGTGACAGTTTACGTTCTTCATAAAAATCCATTGTTCTTTGAAGTGGATAAAAAACTTTTTCCTACAGGTAATTAAACAGCAATGAACACACTAATATGGGATACAATGGGATGACTGATCTGCTCTTAAGTAACTTTTTTTTTGTCATATTTCTTAGTGTATGTTCTTTGGCGATACCCCGCTCTCCTACCAGCCTTCAAGACATGGCCTCCTGTTCTTCAGAAATTGACTGGAGGGGCAGGTATGCTTTTTCTGAGGTGGGGGATCAGTGAATCATGTGCAAATGTTTTGTGCATTGAAGTTATGAGAGAATATTGTGCTTTTCCAAAGATCTCATGCTCCCAGGTGTGGTGGTGCCTTCATGTGGTCTCCCAGATGTGAAACAGGGGGACAGCTGTGCTGTTACATTAGTGAACAACAGGTATGTTATATTAAACGCTTTTGGAAGACCTTTCCTACTTTCCTACAAAATGTAAGTGTGACTGTATCCTTCGGGTTGTTCCTAGAGCACCTGTTGCAGTTGGAACAGCTGCCGTGGCCGCTGAACAGATGCACAGTTTGGGTATGAAAGGAAGAGGAGTCTGCATTCTTCACACGTACATGGATTATCTCTGGTGAGTCGCTTTCACCTTACAGTGTTGAATTGTTTTAAATTTTTGGAAATATGTTTAGTGGCATTTTCATTAGTGTCGTTTCGCTCCATTAAATTGAAGGCTACAGCTGGCAGCTCCTTAGCTTAGCATTAAGACTCTAGCACGGCATTAAGACTCTAGGAGGTGGAAAGGTGTGTTTTTCTCAATAACTAGGGCAGTGAATGTTTGTAGTTGCGTGTCTGCCAGTGTTAGCCAAACTGGTAAACTGTGCTGGGTCTATCCTGGCTTGCACCTCTGACAGCTGGGTGTTGGTTCAAACCTGCTTCTCAGCCTTTCTCCAGGCATGTTCTCCCTCTGCCCGGGTAGGCTATTTCCCACAGTTCAGAGCTTGGTTATTTAGTTTATTGGTGACTCTAAATTTGCGATTGGTTTGACAGATGATGCAAAAAGTGATGCAAAAATGGAAAAAAAAGTGATGGAAAAAATGAAGCACTTACACAACAAGGAACACCTGACTACTTTTCCTTATCAGGATTTTCCAAAAACGGTGAAGATGAAACTGATAACATTTGAGCATCGTTTGTTAGTGATGCACATTATGTTTTTGCACATCATGTCTGCCCGTCCTATTCTCCTAAACGCAATGGCTTTGAAATTTATCAAGGCTTTTTTGGAAATGAACTCATGACATTTTGGTTATAAAAGGTCCTTTTGACCTCATGTCCATCCCGTGAATATATCAGGAACGCTTGGTGAACTTCAGATTTGGCATAAATATTTATTTGGACTCAAACATGAACAAATTAGAGTTTGGTAAATTGGGAAAAATTTCCTGCAAATAAAATGACATTATGAAATAATGACATTTCACATTTGATTAGATATTGCATTAGTGATGCTTATATTTAGTGCCCATCTATTAGTTTAATTTAATTTTCATTGCACACAGTGCACTCGCGGGACACTTTATTAGGTACACCTTGCTAGTACTGATTTGAACCCACTGTTTTGCCTTCACAACTGCTTCATTTCTTTATAGCAAGGACTCAACCAGGTTGTGGAAACATTCCTCAGAGATTTTGGTCCATATTGATTTGTTGGCAGCACATCCATGATACAAATCTACTGTTCCAGCACATTCCAAAGGTGCTCTATTGGATTGAGATCTGGTGACTGGAGGCCATCTGAGTACAGTGAACTGTTCAAGAGCACAGTTTGAGATGATTTGAGCTTTGTGACATGTTCCTTTATTTTCCTGGCAGCAGCCGTAAAAAGATGGATACCCTGTGGTCATAAATAGACGGGCATGGTCACCATCAACAGCCAGATAGGCCAAAAGTATATTAACAAAATATCCCCACAGCACTACACCACCACCACTAGCCTGAACCAACGTGTTGTGCATTTAGAGATGCTCTTCTGCGTTATAACTGATTATTTGAGTTAAGTTTTGTCTTCATCAAATAGTCTGGCCTTTCTCCTCTGACCCCTGGAATAAAGAAGGTATTTTGTATTACTGAATAGCTGAATAACTGTATCCAGTACTCATTAGAACAGTTTAGAAATAAAGGTACTCATGCAGGACAAAAGGACTGTATTTTGCTTGTGGTGAGTTTGTCTGATTTGAGTTTGAACAAGCATCAGTTTAAACTGCAAGTTGATTGGCTAGTGGAGGCAAAAAGTCAAAAGGCTCTAATGCGTCTAATGCCAGTTTCATATCCTTTTCAGGGCTTTTGGAGATAAGTCAGGTCCTCCTTCTTTACCAGATGCAGAAAGTGAAGCACATGGAGAGAACGGTGAGGAATGTGAAATCAGTGACAAAGAGGAGGAGGAAGTTGATAAGTGTGTGGAGGAGCAGTACAGTCCAGAGGAAACGGTCACAGATCAAGCCCATTCTGGTTTTGAGGAGCTGAGCCTAGTTGAACAGGATGAAGAGAAGGGCGAAAAGAGCAATGAGAAGGAGGAGGAGACCCAGGATGAGCAGAAAACACCACAAGGTACCTGATGTAATCAGATTCTCTCATATATTTTCCTTGGTGTAACAGGACGATGGTAAGTGCAAGGATCAGAAGTGTTACTAATGAAAATAAAGTTATAGATTTGCCATTAAATAACTTCCCACCAAAGTTGTTCTGAATCTGCTTTTAATAATACTTCGCCAAAACCTCATAAATACTTTAATCCCTGATTCAAATCTGATTGACGTAATGACTACTAAATGGTTGCAGGGCAGGCTCGATGACTTTGTTGGGGGGGTTTTTGTGAACATGTGGTTTTGTTATGTTAATTCAGCTGTGGAATATTTTTTTGCATGCTCAGAGAAAAGTATGTAATCCAGGTCATGCCTTGTTTTCACAGAGGTAATGGACGCCATGCTGTTGCAGTGCTTTCTTCATGCCCTAAAGAGCAAGGTGAAGAAGTCAGAGCTCCCTCTACTGACGAGTACATTTCTCCGCAACTATATGTTCTCCTGCTGGTAATGTATAAATCACCTTTGTAGAAGTTTTATGGGGAAAGGAACATTATTACTGAAAACGCCTTGTATTTTTCAGCCCAAGTGGAAAGCAACTTGATATCAAGAAGTCGAGCTATAAGAAGGTATCATGTGTCCAGCTCGTGACATTGAACACATCTTAGTGTGAAATGCATAACCTCATCAGTATGTGTGTCTTTTCAAACAGCTTTCCAAGTTTCTACAAACCATGGAGCAACGGTATAACATTGTGCGAGTAAAGGAACTCACCAAGGGTGTGGAGAGTATTGTGGAGGTGGACTGGAAGAATCCAGAGTGAGTTGAGGCCTTTTTCAAAATAAAGAAATTCTTCATAGGGATTGAAACCTGCAACCCACCCACATTCAGACAGACTAGCCCTGTGTTTTTACTTTGTATTACTGTAGCCTTGTTTTTTTGTAGACTGCGTTCCTTCAGCTTTCCCGAGGACACAGATGTTGAATCGACTCCGCTGCCGGATGGAGAGGAAGGAGAAATTCCGTATCATCCTCCAGAGATCACAACTCTGTACTCTGTGTCTGCTCGGCTGGAGCCTCTCTTTCTGAATGCAAACAAGAGGTCTGTATGTTTTCCTAACCCTGCCTCTTCATACTGCCTCCTGTTCGCATGGGTCGGACAGCAGGGGGACATAGCAGGGAGAGTTGGAGCTTGTGTTTCTTTAGAAGAGACACTGAATCCCAAGCAACTCCGGGAGAGCTGCTGATAATTGGCCTCAGCCTCTGACCAACCTGTGAACTGATAGGGCAATATTTGTCTTACACAAGCTGAAGAATTCCTGGTCTTTAGCTGCGTCTGAAATCACACATTTGATTGCTAATTTATTGCTCCGTCTATAGTTTTCAAGTACTTTTCCCCATAGGGACCCGTAAATTCAAACTTCTAATATTTCATTTTACAACTGTTATTTTTTTCACACTTATTCAATGGTTTCCATTGTAAATTGGGGTTTTGACAGAAGGTTTTTCATTTGCTTTTTTCCCGTCTATGAAAAGCCATGTGTTACTAATAGTACATCATTAGTACCGTAGGGTTTTCTTAGATCAAACGTAGCAAATTGTGCTGAAACAGAAATAGCAGTTTTCTTGGAGGATTCTGTAAACTGCCAATTCTCATTTTCTTTCTAAGAACTACAAGCAGCCTTTCTGTAATGCAATATATTATTTTCATAATAAAATTAATTTGTTAAACTTTACAATTTCCCCTCAAACTGCTATAAGTTAAGGGATCTTCTCTCACTGAAGCAACTCTGAAAATAAAGCCAGACAAAAGCAGGTGCAGCATCATTTTTTTATGTATAACATCATTTTTTTTAGCATGTTTATTAAATCAACAAATACCAGGATGTCGACCCTTTTCTCTTTTTCACTCATCTAAATGATTTTCCTCGTAAGTTCTTTGATCCTTTGACTGCTCATACCGAGGTTTCTGTCGAAGCTGCTGGCTTGTGGCTCTGATTAGCTTTAGCTTTAGCCACTTTGTCTGTGTTAGGTTCTTTAAAATGTCCGTGCAGCTGGGTGAGGGTGATTGAAGTGTCGCATTAGGTTTACTTTGGTCTTCATCACGCTATGGCACATAGCCTCACACTAATAACATGTGGCTGTGAGATTGTGAGCAACTACTAGCCTGCGACGCCGTGTGCATGTTGCACATGTTGCACATGCATGAAATGGACTGGCTCATAATCGAACATGCATCGGCTGACCGGCTGGTCAACAGTCCAGGCCAAGAACATTGTCCTGATTCTGCTCCCTAGCTCAGTGGATGGGTGCATCTCTAGAAATGACAATTATAGGAGCTGACTGTAATTGTTGCCCGGATGCCACATTGTGGAAAAAAAAAAATTTGCAACTCCTTCAGCCTCTTACCACACATCTGTCTTCTAAAGTGAAGATGGCAAGTTAACACGAATAAAACAAAACACATGACAATGCTTTCTAAAAAACTGCCCCCTGCTGATTAACTTGGTTTGATCTTCCTCTTGGTGTGCTTTGTATGGTGACCACTCATAATGGGAAATGTAAAGCGTTCGCAGCTTGGGCTTTAGTGTCCAGGAGCTTCTAGTACGGTGTGTGACCTGTTGTGACAGGTGAAATGTTTATACTGATTCTGAAAAGGCTTATTGTCTGAATTCTTGGAGGGCAGTGTAATTCATATAAAATAATCCCTTGAAATATCCAATGGAATGACTATATGCTGAAACAATCTTGGACTGAGAGAGTTATTTTAATACATTTAAATTGGCTTCAGAAGCTTCTGTGGAAAACCCACTCTATTACCCCAAGGACTGTTCGTTTATATACTAATTAGCCAGAACATTAAAACCACCAGTGTAAAACAGCTCAGTTAACCACAGGCAGTCAGGAGCATTTGTTTAAGTAACATCCTCAAGAACCTCAGAAAATCATTGTTACCAGAGGATCGCTATCATTCACTTTACAATATGTTAAAGTGAACCCATGGTCTATGTCTTAAAATGAGTTATCCTCATAATTTGGGTTGGCTTTTGCATATTTTTAGTTGATTCTTCTTTAGTCTAAGCCGTAGACTTTAAGGCATTCATCAGGACAACCAGCACAAACTGGCCCAGAGAATAAATTCTCCAGTATTTAGCTTTAGTTGATATACATCTAACATAAGCGAATGCAGTCTAATACAACAACCCTGCATCTGTTTTCCTGAGGTTAAAACCTTTTAGCTTCAATTTAAATACTTCGAGTAAACTGGTGATTCAACTTCAAATCTGCAGTTTTTTTCTAGCTGTGTTGCTTTATATAGATGAGTTTATTTCCTAATACAAGAATCAAAAGAAAGTAGATATTTTTATTAAAGCTTAGGTAGCCTTTTCTTATTTGTATTAATCAGTGATACTAATGTGTGCTTTGTTGCCTCTGTAGGAAAGGAGCAACACTGCATCCTGCTGAAGTAAGAAGCATTGTCACGGAGTATGTGAAGAGCAATGAGCTGGTGGATGAAAATAATAAGAAGTAAGAGGCTGTTCAAAACTCGAAGCGCTACCGTGATTCAGAGTGGATATTTGAAAAACCACAGACAGAAGAACACAGAACAACTAAACACTGAAAACCTGGAGGCCACGCTGCTGAATTGCTTTGAACTGGGCGTGGTGGTGAACAGCAGTCTCACTGACTGTGAAATACAGAACTGACCTTAGCTCCCTAAATAACATTATAATAAGCTAAAATGTTTAAATGTGACTGTGAGACTCCAAAAAACATCTCATGTTTCCTTTTCCATTAATTTGTTCCTCATCTGATGTGAAACAAATTAGCAGTGATTTATGGGAGAAAATAAAATATCTGCCACAAAGCTGGCGTAGCTTAACAGTGCAGCATGTTCCCTGTTTAGTGCCATCCCTCAAGCCTCACTGTTTTTGTCCTCTTTACTAGTTACGTGACCATCAACCCAACTCTGTGTGACTGCTTACTGGAGAAATCAGAGTATCAGGAGGTAGTCTCTCTCAAATGGGATGACCTCTTTAGCAGGTAAAGATGAACTTTTTTTAAAGCGCTGTGTACAACATTGAACATGTTGCCTTTTGAAGTACTGTACCCCACCCACGCTTAAAAATAGCTGTACTAGAAATAGAAAAAAAATAGTTTGTATTTCTGTAGCATTCAATAAAGGAAACTAAATATATATTGTTTATAATACATGAGTATTTAACTAAATTAGACAGATTTACTGGTTAAAGTAACCAATGCAAATCCATGTTTAAATTGGCCCTAATTACTAATGTGGGCCAACACTGCCCATCAGAAGGATTAAATAATCATACTAATGCATCATTTAATCCTGGTTTGATCTGTAAATCTGTAACACATCACTGCTGCTGACATAGTTTGCAATGCAGTTAATGGAATTTGGGGTTTGCTTGTTTTGTTTTTTTTGCTAGGTTATGATTGGCTTAGATCTCAGGTCTTTAATTTTAAAAAAAAAAAGTTAATTGAATGGATAGTGCAATGTTTTCCTCATTTTAAAGATGACTTTTTATGTTTTTAAAATTTCAAAAGATTAGACAAAAAGGCAAAAAAACAAAAAAAACAAGAAAAAACAAGATTTTGTTCATCTATCAACATTTGTAGAACTGCTGGAAATAATTAAAGTTATCAAATTACTCATAAAAGCTCCACTAGGTTTACAAGAGATCAGCAATTGATTCAAATCCACAGAACAATGTTGCCACAGACCAAAGATGGAAAAGTCACCAGCATCACTAAGGGGGGCAGATTGTGATGGGTGGCTGCCCAGTCTGCTCTCAATGGGGTTTTTCATGTCATAGCCAAAAGGTTTGCACAAATAGTGCATTGTTTATCTGCAGTGAAATTAAAAGGACAGCTACTGGGAATTTTGGAAAGTACAATTATTCTTCAATGCAATCTGTGCAGATTGTTCTTTTATAGTATGTTTTGTTTAGTTTTTTTCTATTTTGCTAATGCTAACAATTAACCTTGTTTTCAACAGGACACTGGGAAGAATGCAGGAGTGCTATCAAGCTGTGTTTCCAGGGCAACCACCTATAATAAAGAAAGGCCATATTGAGCCCATAGACATTACTGTGGCTTCTCGAGGCTCGAATAAGAAGGTGCCAGTTTCTTTCTTCAGTTTGGCTATTTCTAGATGAGTGTGGATTTTTTTTAAAGTACTGATAGAGATTCATGATTCATGGTTAAAAAGTGTGTTTTAGTGAACTCTACAAAAGCACCTTGGTCCTTTTTATGAATTCTTAAGCATATCTCATACACTAAAGTATTTAACACTTATCATACAGATAGTGTGGTAAAAAGCTTACATGCTAATAGAAATTTCATTCTTAAGAAAAGTGGTATCCCCACACTCCAGCCTAGATTGCTGTCATTGGAGACACATTCTGTATGTTTTGCGTTTTTGTTGTAGACATAAACTACACCTTTCTTAGCTGCTTTTTTTTTGCTGCACAACAACTTTCAATATTTAGTATTTACTGCTCTAGTAATGATATGTTATAGGCTTTGCATTTTTTTTTTTTTTTTTTTTTTCTCTTTGTCTTTATAAGTGCGTTTCCCATCTGAAAACTGAAAATAAACTTGTCAAATGGACCAATGCCCATCCATTTATACAGACTGTATAGAGTAATGACCTCACAGGTTAACATGAATGATTAAATATTTTAATTAGTTGTTTTATATGTGCAACATGCAGGTGACTTTGATAAAGAACCTGGAAGTGTACGGGTTGGATCCTGCAGTTGTCGCCAGTGTTTTGCAGCATAGAGTTCAGGCCAGCTCTGTCTTGCAGCCTGTCCCCGGAGCCAAGGACAGAGTCTTGGTCCAGATCCAAGGCAACCAGATTCAACAAGTTGGCAAATTGCTGCTCGGTATGGACCTTTAGGAATTTAAGATATTTGAATCTTCTTTCTCATTTATCATAATTCCTTCATCTGCACAAATAAAGTCATTTTGTCTTTTATTCTACTTTCAGATCATTATCAGATTCCTCGGAAATATATTCAAGGACTAGAAAAACCTCCAAAGGGTGGCAAGAAAAAATAGTATTTCATCAAATTGTACCAGCTGTTTTAAGTGTTTAACTGTTTTATTGTATGTAAACACAACTACAATAAACTCTTCACTGTCCATTAAATAAAGCCGATCTGGTGTCAAATGCTAAAGGTGGATGAATGAAGTTCTCATAGTTGTTCTGCTGTGGCTCCCAAATGTATTTCATGTTAAAGTTGATGATGGGGTCAGCCAAAACGACCAATATGTTTTTCCCTGTAAGGTAATTGGATTCTGATGGCAACAAAGAACATTGAGAGGAAACAATTTCCTTAGCTTTAGACGTACTAAGCAACACCTCTGTCGGCATGTGCGTCCTAACAGCTGACTGTATGCAGTTTTGTCAGCAGGCACACCATTAAAGTGTCATATATTCAACTGGAATAAGAAATCACTGGATGGTGTAAGAATGAACACCATCATAACATCAGACTGTTACAAAAAAAGGAAACAAAAAACACCTGCTTGAAACAGATTTCTCTTTCTAGTTTATTTGTAATTTAATATCACCCAAACTTACAATCACGGCATCAGCAGTGATTATTCTTGGCCATAGTCGAGGTTTTTTTTAAAGTAATCTGCACAAGAGTCTTTTTTTAATCTTGTGCATACACGCATTGGAACTAAACACACCACTAAAGAAGGTTAAACACTGGTTTAACACCTTTATTTAAATCCCTGCTGCTGCTTTCTGGACTAATTGACAGCAGACTAAGGAAGACGTGTTTTTTTGTTTTTACTTAGATGTAAAGAGCAACACTGGATGACTTTGGAGATCTTGATCAAAAGTACACCATTATTTGAAGCAAATAATTTTATATTGAATTGTACTAGCTGAGTAGAGTCGTAGAGGCTGTTGTGGTTGTTCGGCTTAACGGGAAAGTACAGCTGTGAATCATCAACATAACAGTTTCAAGAAATACCCTTGAAGCTGTTAAGCAGGTGGCCGGGGAATAGGGAATAGGTGCAAGAATAGATAGAAATACTCTACAGCATGTAAAGCAAAAACAAAGATTCAACAATTCTAACAAGCTTGACAGTCAATATTTGGTATGACCAGCTTTATTCTTGAGCTCTCAAGATTTCTTGTAGTTTTTTTAGGAAGTCTTCAGGAATATTTCCCCAGGATTCCTGAATAACATTCAAGGCTCTTCTTTTGATGTTGGCTGCCATTTGTTCCATTCTCAGTCAAGATGATCGCACATTGCTTTAGTAATATTGAGGTCAAGGCTCTGGGGACTGTCGCTGTCTGTTTTTTCTATCCAAGCATGCTTTTACTGCACTTTCAGTGTGTTTGGGATCATTGTCATGCTGAAAAACAAAGCCGTTGCCAATCAAATATACTTCCCCAGATGGTTTTGTATGGTGGCTCAAATTCTGACTGTGCTTTTCTGCATTCATAATCCCATTCATTTTGACAAGCTCTCCAACACCACTGATGATGATTTGAATTAAAAATTTACCCCAAAAGTCCAGTTGCCGCTCATTTGTTCTCCTTCTCCTATATAGGCTTTCCTTCTCCTTCCACTTGTCAATTTTTGTTTCTTGTTTTCTTTGTAGGATGCGCTGCACACCATGCTGAGATATGCTTTTAAGTTTTTGGCTAACAATATTATTTTATGTCATTATCTTTATGGAACGAACTAAAGAAATGGGAACAAATGATGTGTTTTTATGACAGGCTATTATAAATCAGTACCTACAGATGCAATTTAAAAAGGGTTCGTCTTAAACTCTCTGCTATGTGAAGGCACAACACTGGTTCGTCCCTGTACCGCTTTTGTTTGAATGAGTCACAGGTCAAGGTTAAGTGGCTTAACAAAAGAAAAAAAAAGTTTATTCTGAAAATGATCAGGTAGAAGACCAATTTAGTGAAAGAAAAAAGAAGAATCGAATTTCCAAATAAAAACTCAAGACCTTTTTAAAAGTTTACAAGTCTGGCTTCGGGACACAGGGAGTTATCCTGTTGGAGGCAGCCATTAGAAGGGGGATACACTGTGGTTATAAACGGATGGACATGCTTACCAACAGCGCTCACTGGTAAGTACAAGGATCAGAAGTGTTATTAATAAAAATGAAGTTGTAGATATAGCATTAAATTACTGTCCACCAAAGTTATTCTGAATCTGCTTTTAATAATATCTTGCCAAAACCTCATAAATACCATTATCCCTAATTCAAGTTTAATAGTTGCAATTACCAAGAAATGGTTTCAGGGCAGGCTTGATGTCTTTGCTGGGGTTTTGTGTGACCATATGTAGTTTTCCATATTAATCCAACTGTGGAATACCTTTTTTTAATGCCAAGAAAAAAACTACAAAATCCAAGTCATGCCCTGACTTCACCTGTCAGAGTCAGAGCTCCCTCTACTGATGAGTCAGTTTCTCCACAACCACACTTTCTCCTGCTGGTACAATACAGTTCACAGTAAAATTGATACTGAGGAAAGTCTTGCTATAGAAATGTATGTTTTTGTCCAAATTGTGAGATTTAAAACATTGTAATAGAAAATGTAGAACTCCGTCACTATGAATGTTGCGTGTGCAGGTGAATGAACTCACTTAGGGTAAGGGTGTGGCGAGCACTGTGGAGGAAATTTGCAACCCACTCATCTTCACACTGAGTAGCCCTGTGCTTTTCCTTTGTATTACTCTAACATTTCCTACCCAACAGATGTGGAATTGATTCCTCTGCCAGATTTATATGTATATAATACATATCCAGCAGGGAAGCCAATTCAACATCTGTTGCCTCCCATGGAGAAGAAGGCTGGAAGCCTGGAAGGATGTTAGTCGGTTAAGTGAGGTGCAGAAGGGCATCATGAGAAACAGGTCCTGGATGAAAAAGAGGTAGAAGCAGATGTCTGTAAATGAGAGTCTAGAAACTGCCAAACAAAAGCTCACAGTTCTGGCCACTATGCTGAAGAGATATAGTAAAAAAAGCAGAGGCCAAGAGAATAAATGGCCTGTTCTCCAAAGATCCAGCTACAAAGAAAGAATAGAACAAGGGCATACCTACCCAGAGCTAAAACTGAGGAATACTGGAAGCACATCTAGGAGAAAGAGGTATCACTCAAGACCAACACCAAGCGACAGCACCAGGACATTACATGATCAACCCTTACCGATCACCTGCCTGCGCCAGGGACACAAAGTAGCAGGATGTAACATTTCCATTCTGGAAAGATGGAAATGGTTACATCAGGAAATGAAAAATAGGACAACATTTTTTCTTCCTCAGTTTCCAGATGATCAGATGTGTCATCAAATCCAAAATGACCTAATATTTTTTTCTTAACATGGTACAATCATTCATATGCACCTGAAAGGGAGAGAAACTATAAGGAGGATTGACATGCACAAACTGCTGGACCTATAGTAACCCAGCGCTGCGTGTGATCTATTGCTTTAACCCATGTTTGAGGGTGCCTGCCTGGAAGTTGCAAAATAACATCTTAGTGATGGTTTATCCACAGACACGCTGTTGTTAAGGATTTTGCAAAGCAATCCAGAGCTTTGCTTATAGGGCTGGGGCAAATATTCCTCCCTGCTGGTTAAATCAGGCTCTTTTAAGTCATAAATCCTTTGAACTGAACACATGGAAGAGCACATTTTCATGCATCTAAGTCTTGTTTACTAGTTCTTCCCCTTTTTCTATTTTGTGTGAAACTCTCAAGCAAACATAAATGAATATGGGTACAATAACTGTCAATTAAAATGGTATTTTTGTGGTGAATTCAAAACTGTAGCTGTATTTCACTTCGGTGGATTTACCACACCAAAGGAAAATGTATGTTTCCACAGTTTAAAAAAACAGAAGGTCCTTTCAGAATTTATAAAAAAAAAAATCTTCATCAGAAATCATTGGCGTTGGGTTTATTAAGCGATAACTGAAGCTGTGTCCAATTATACAGCCTCTGTTATGTTGAGGTCAGGTCTCTGTGGTGGGATCAGTTTAGCACTGGGAAATTTACTCTACAAGTCATTATCATGCTTGTAATGTTTTCTTTAAGATTCTGCTGTAGTACAGCAATCAAACTGTTCCAATTTGTTGTTTCCCTGTAGACGATCAAGATTTATTCATGGTTTCCTCCACATCCAGCACCCAAAGGGTCTGATTTTCCTCTCAGTATGTGGGGTCATGTCTCTGTCAGGTTTTAAAACTTTCTTTTGGCACTTTCCGACTTGTAGTAATGGCATACTCTCAATGCCTTTGAGTTCTCCTGTAGTTTGAAACGTGAACATGAATTTTAACATGAACAGTCAGTGAACATGAATTTGTAAGTAATAAGAAAAAGTCAATAGATAATAACATGTTTTTGTTTTATTGTAGAGAAAGCCTGAAGGTACCACCATGCATTCATAAAAAGTTTGAGAAGGTCTGTGAACCAAATTTCCAGCAGGGAAGTGTCTCTTTTCACATCTCACACAGCATGCACACCTTGATTTATTTATTTTGTTAAAGTTGGACAGATATGACAAGTTCTACTATATGTTTACACCGTGGTTCTATCTTATGAACTAAACGTAACTTTATTAATGCACTACATTTTTTTAAACTGAATTTTAACCCAAAATACTATTTTCTGACATGGGGGAATTCTGGGAAGTATATTACTCATACTTCCTGACCTTGATCTCGCTCATTAGTGGAAAATGCCTGCAAACTCATTGATGTCAATCATGGTGCAGTCTGTTTTTGTGGCAGGTGTGTGATTGCCAGCACAGCTGTGTTATGTTTATCCACCCAAAGCAAAAAAAAAAAAGTGGTGCTCAAAACGGGAAGGAGCAAAGCGAGCAGGGCGAGAATAACGGCAAGACTTTCAGCAATGTTAGCAATGACTTTGCTGAGTGATTGAAACATCTTTACCACTCATATCTCAAAAATATGAACTCATGCTGTAATATGTGCTCATGATGTATCTAGAAGGTGCTCATCTGGAAGTGACTGTCGAATGAGGAATTATATGAAGAAGTGTCCTTGATGGCTACGATGGCCCCATCCCGACAGTTCGTTATGACCTGTGGTCCTCTCTTTTGTTCCATATTTAGAGAGGTCGCAGTTACTTTAGCAAGCCTAAATCTTATTTGGGCTTGTAGTAGCCGACCTGACAACTGTGCAAGTTTATATTATAACCTTAGTAAATTTACATATTCCCTGATGGTGGTAGTCCATGATGATCAAAACCTGAAATTACGATTTTTTTTGCATTTACAGACGGTGTGTGTGTGTGTGTGTGTGTGTGTGTGTGTGTGTGTGTGTGTGTGTGTGTGTGTGTGTGTGTGTGTGTGTGTGTGTGTGTGTGTGTGTGTGTGTGTGTGTGTGTGATTCATTTTTGAGAGAGGGTAAGTGAGATAGTGGGCCCCACAAGGATAGCAAACCCGCACATGTGTCAGGTATGAAGTGGTGGTTAGGGCCCCAAAAATGACCTGCCCTGGAGCCTGCAACAGAGTTCTAACATCTATGGTGGCAACCATTAATTTTGACCTAAAACATGATATTTTAGGTCAAAACCTAATGACATATTTGCACTCAGTTACACTACTCTGCATCTATTCTTGCAGACTTGTAATTAATGACCAGAAAGTTTGAAAGAAAACAAACAGACCTTGTTTCTGCAGCATAATTTAAAATAAAGATTCCAAATGACAGGCGTAACAATTCAGTAATATTTAAATATCATTTCTTTACACAGAGTGAATTAAAATTAAACAAAATGGATTTATGTGACATGTTTCTTTTGTCATTTAAAAACCCCCATAAAAGCTAATCAGCACACCTAAACCATGATGATTATTTGACTGAACCGATTGCTGGAGCGTGACTCTCGGGTCTCGCCTCCTTGTATGTTTGCCAGTTTTGATTGTTTAGGTTTGGAAACGCAGGAAATTAATTCATTATTCTAAAGTGCAAGTCAAACAGTGGAGTTGTGCGTCAAGATCGTTAAATTGGCAGGAAATCCATATCTTTTCTTTAATGGGGGTGAGTGACATAAAGAGTAAAGCAAAGTAATAAAGAAAATTAAATTGTATTTTATGGAGTCTTAGCTCAGTTAAATGGTTTGTGGTCCTTTGAGAAAAACAAATTCATTAACTTGTTATGGCTGCCTTAAGAACACTTGCACCTGTAAAAGCTTTACCGGGGATAATCTGTCAATGATTGTGTTTTCTAATCACACCGAGAATTTTCTTTGACTTTTTGTAGTTTTGTTTTGCAATAGAAGGACGCCTGATAAATACAAGCAGAGAACTCCTGGCGAAACCTGGACTGGGTGCATACATACAGGTACATGTTTGCAGCGGCTTTGCTCAGGCAGAGCATGGTCCCAGCGTCAGCTGCTATATTTATCTGGTGACTATAATCATTACGATCCAAAGTGTACAACTCAGTTGTGCGAAGGATGATCTGAGTTATAGCGCGTGTGACAGACAGCAGCACAAAACTCATGGATATGGTCACTAAAAGAACCACTGATTTTCTTCTCCGGGAGCGAAGAAGGGGCCTGACTTTGCAAACCCCAGAAGCCAATCCTGCAGGGATATGAACCCGGCTACTGAGAGAAATCAGGTGTAAGGTCAACCCGTTAACTGTGAGGATGATGAGAAAGGGGAACATGTAGGCTTGCAGTGTTTGAATCCACACCAGGGCATGAATTAACCGAGTCGGTGCCTCTGGGTTGTAAATACACCTGGTCTGATTATTATCATGGACTGAGGTATTAGACCAGTAGTAAGGAATGGCGAAAAGATGACTGAAAACAAAGGTGGCTGCTATAGTCCATGCTGCACATCTCTTATTGCAGATTTTAGGTTTGATTTTCCACGTGTGAATGGCAATAAAACGCTCCACCGTAAACAGAACCACAAGCCAAGTAGAGGCATTATAGGCACCGTAATTAAAAATGTCTCTCAGGCTGCACCAAGGCTCGTAGCTCCAAAATGGCTCCTGCTGGTGGTACTTCAAAGAAAGCTCGAGAATCACAATGAACATCAGGACAAAGTTGTCTGCCACAGAGATGGCCATCAGATACAAGGCACTGGATCTGGAGAGGGTGCAGTTCCTCTTCCAGATGATTAGAAAGGTGACGGTGTTGGCTGAGAAAAGGTTAGCATCAGTTAGGGTAACTTGTTACTCATCAGGAAAGTTTCTAAATGGTCTAAAATAGTGAAATATTTTCATGTGAAATCAGTCAGCTGCACTACCTCTTGAAATGTACTTACATGGGATGCCCACAGCTGCTAAAGCAGGATAAAAAACTTCTTGTAGTGTCACCATCCAGTGTTTCGTTTGAGACCTCATGTCCTCTCCCATCGCAGACTGTGCCATTAACTGCAGCTACAAAAACCCAACTTGCAGTTATTGCCCGGACACCATATAGTCACTCCCACCTCATCTCACTTTGCAAATTGTGGCAGTGTGTCAACAGCTTGGTGATGTGGGGAGTGGTGATTATTCATTTTATCATGGTCTAACAGCAGGAAATAGGCAGGAAAAGCTGCAAATCCCAAGTGCATCATCTTTTTAATCTGGTTTTTGATGAGGAAGAGCAGACAGAGCAAGAAAATGAGCTGCTCTTTGGCCATAACAGTTGACCACTTTGATTCAGGCTGAAACGTCTCACCTGCTGTTAGATAGATTGCCGTAAAGTTATCCACAAGCTTTTGATTTTGCTGTTCCTCTGGCATTATCCTCTTAATAAAGCAAAGTTAAAATGTAAAGTCATAAAACTTCCATGATGATGTGATTTTTATTTGTTTTATATGTTTGTTTGTTTGGTTGGTTGGTTGGTTGGTTGGTTGGGGTTTTTTTTTTTGGTTTGTTTTTTGTTGTTTTGGTTTTTTTGTTCCTTAACTGAAAAACTTAATGGATTCAGGCTGTTTTTTAAAATACCGACTGCCAAGTGAACACACCAGGCCAAGATGCAAACACAGCAGCCTTTAACTCACTTATATTACCATTTTTGAACTGATGACATGAAAATGTTAGGGTTATAAAAGACGTGGATGTACAGTAGCAAAGTTGGGTCAGTCATTAGTTTGTGGGGTTTTGTTTTGAAGCCTTAAGTCAGTTTGGCCCTCGCCTCCTTGTTTTTTGGAGCCAGAAGTGACAAGAAAAACCTGAATAGGAAATATGTACTAATATGTACTAATATCTACTTACTCATTGTTATATTTATATCAGCAATATATCACTATTATTGCACTTTCAAGCACCAACACAGGGCCTTTACCTTTATAAGCATGTGACTACATTAATCGGTCATGGAGCTGTTATGAAGGCCTCATGGATGCAAATTCACAATAATGATGTTGTGACCCACTCTGATGCCTTTCTGTGTAGTTTGGATGTTCTTCCCCATGTCTGTGTGGGTTCTCTCCAGGCACTCCTGCTTCCTCACACAGTCCAAAGACATTCATGTTAGGCTAACTGACACACTGAATTTATAATCCTACTTCCCACATACAAAGTTTTGGATGAGCAAACCGCTTCAGATCTTAGGGAACTTGTAGATGTTATCCCAACGGAGCACTTCTTACTCAGACTGCAGACTTTACACATCAGGCACATAAAATCCATGTGATTATTTTTTTTTTTAACCAATTTTTCAAACCGATCACTGCATTTGGTAACAAATGTTACAGCTTTAACTTCTGGATCAAATCATGAAATTCTCCCTGCTGTTGCCTTTTCACGATAATTGGATGAACCCAGAATCTCAGTTTCTTCCTTTTTCATGTTTACAAGCATCAGGGACAGCTCATCATCGCTTGATATAGGCTTTAGTTTTTTCACACTGAGTTTTATGAGGATGAATTCTTCACAGAAATGCAATGAAATCAAATTCGCAAGCTTGTGTTGCTTTTTTGCAATGGTGTGAAATGGACTTTACTTGTGCTTCCTAGATTTTTTGGGGAGATTATGTATCGGAATTTCAGGAGCGGGACCACGCCTCCACACACGCTCTTTCCGGTTGTCATCTATATAGGTTCCCCCCAGTTCTGCAAACTGTTCATTCTCGTTTACGTGCCTCACCCTCCCTCCCTCCTTGTTCTCAATTCTTTAACTTCTTCACTCCTATTTAGTACATGGGGATCTGCCAGGCCCGGGAGCCGTCGCCAGTCCCCTTCGAGGCCTTCCCCAAACCGCAGCTCAATTCATGTCCAAGCATTCACCTTTACCTACTAAAACGCTGTCAAACCTAAAATGAGGACGTGGGCCCAGCTGGTGAAAAAAGTAAAATGGGAGACAGAGCCCTCAGCCATCAGGCCTCTCTACTACAGAACTTGCTCCCAGTTTGGGTTTAGGACTCAGACACCCTCTCTGCTTTTAAGATCAGACAGCACATAAAAAGAAACGTTAAAGGCACGGCATGCATGCTTTTTACCAAAATCCAAATCAAAACACATTCTTGCATTAAAACATCATTTACAACCGGACATGAAGATAACAAATAATGAGACTGAATGTCATGCAGAGTCATTTCAGTGACTCAGAGTGACTTTCCTAATAGGTTTCCCCTCCTTAAACAGACTCTTTGAGCCTGGATAAGAACACAAGCAGTAAAAATTAATTAAGGCTTGTTCAAGGAGAAGTTTTTCTGTTTGAAGGTAGTTCACCTGGCAAAGCAAATAAATTTCTGACCAAGCTGCCAGATGACTCTTCTTGTCAGCTGAATTTCCACTTCATTGGGTTTACTCAGGCTATTGATGAGACAACATACTTGTGAAAAAGCGTACTGAATGAATCCAGCATGACTTATCCAATTTGGCTAGAATTCAGTGCATAAACCTGGAACACAGTATTGTTCTCATCATTCAATCCAAGTGATGTAGCTGCTGTTCCAGGACTGAGTCATTCTGAGTCAGATGTCCCATCATCAAAACTTTGAACTGTATCAGCGCTGCAATAACAGGTCATGGTTGGTATTCGTGAAGTAACCTCCACTGCTACTGTTTTTTTAAGCATTTCCCATATTTCATGTTATTTGGTACCAGAAAGCCTAATGCTTTATACGGTATATGCATAAAAAATATTAAAAATATTCATTACCTTACAAATAATTTAACATTCAGGTACCTGCTATTATCTATTCTATTACAGGTGGGTGCATTATGTGTTGTTTTACAAACACTGCACGCTCCTTTGAGGAAAATTGAACTGAGGTTCACAGTCAAACTGCATTTTCTCCAGATGCCTCATCTGTAGTGATGCTGATGAGACTGAAATGAAAATGAAATATGTTCAAATGTTTTGTGACTAATGGAAAAAACATGCAGGAAATATTAATGTGCTGTCTCCATACCAAAATTAAACTAATAAAACACATGCACTGTATTAATCTGTTTTCAACAAGTTCCATCACTTTAGTGAATAATATGGTACTAAATTACGAAAAAAACTGAATTGTCTGCCTCATCTGATTTCAGGTTCATACAACCACACGATATTGGCTTCGTTCACTGGTGTAAAAATGCACACTGACGATGGCTTGGGAAGTATAGCTGTCCACTTAGATAAGAGGATCAACATTAATATCCAATTTACTTCAATCCAACAGGAACCTGTTTTATTCACTAGGAGACATCAGACAAATAAGGACTCTACAGCCAAGTACTGACTCTATTATTTGTCCCATCAGGCAAATAACACAGTGTGTGCCGTCGCTATACCATAATAAAAAAAAGATGCCTGTCACTGTCTCTGCAGGTCATCCAGGTCTGTAGGTCAAATTCACTGACACATAATATCCGTTTTTTGTTTGGACACGTGTACGCCACATTTAAAGCAATGAAAGTCAGATTCTATGAATGTGTACGCATGCTTGGCCAAAAAGCTGATTCTGATTCTGATACGGCACAGCAGGAAGAGTTGGGGCTAATATTAATTATTTTATGACGCATCGTCTTGGGTGTCTTATGAATCTCCCTTTCGGGATTAATAAAGTCTAATCACAACTTTATTTAAACACCCTACTTTGTGCCGTTGATCTTATACAATCTCAAGAAAACAACAATCTCTAAATGCAGCAGTGTCAACAGTTGTAGAGGAGTAAAAAGTGGAATGAAAAAGAAATTTTCTGAAATAGCTCAGTACTGTACATTTGCAATATATTCTCCGCCACTGCAACCAGCCTAAAAAAAGTAAAGATGCAAGCCATCGTAACCACAAATTGTTTAATTTGTCTTTTGGGGGGGGTTTTCGCTTTGTTTTTACACTCTTTACAGATTAAGATAATTAGACATGTTGTTTGG
This sequence comes from Oreochromis aureus, assembly GCF_013358895.1. Classification (NCBI taxonomy): domain Eukaryota; kingdom Metazoa; phylum Chordata; class Actinopteri; order Cichliformes; family Cichlidae; genus Oreochromis; species Oreochromis aureus. The sequence continues at coordinate 15,291,089 of NC_052961.1, read as the reverse complement.
TGAGCTCTAAAGTTGTTAGGGCGTTCATCTATTTTCCCTCCTTTCGTGCTTTTTCTTTTGCAGAAGCTTTCCTTCCTTTCTCAGGACATCACAGCGGAGGCATGTGTCTGACAGAAGATTAAAAAGTACGAGGAACCAGAGAGAAAGAAAAAAAACCACCTTAAGAAACGTGTGCTGCTTGCGGTGTCAGACACGTTCCCTGTTGCCATAGAAACCAGGGTTCTGTGACCTGTTCTCTGCAGAGTAAGAGGGCTCATCTGGAGAGGATTTCATGTCTCTGGCTGTTCTGGAGGGTCATCTAATAATTCACACGTACTGTCTTCTTCCCATGCTGCTCACAGCAATCTGGCTCTACTTAGCTCAGCGAGCAGCAGGGGTCCCTGCTCCTCCTCGCAGCCACCCACTGAGGAGATATCTGAGTATACTGACGCTGTGGCAACAGAACTGCACAAAAAATATGACTGTGATTACTGTGTGGTGCCGAGGTTACATAAGGCTGTAAGCCAGTCATTAGGAAAGATGTTTTTAAACATTTGTGAAATCTGTAGTTGGCCCTGGACCTGCTCGTAAATGTTGATGTTTGTCGTGTCATTTTGTTGTGCCAGATTATTTCCGTTTCACCTTTGGTCTGACAGGAAAACCTGCGGTTGATTCCAAACTCATGCGTAGCCTGCAGGCCTCCCTTTGGTACCTAAAATTAATCAACTCTGAAACGAGTTAAATGATGCTGTACTTTTGGATTTTTGTTTTTACCAGGCTTTGAGGAGTATTATAGTGTCACTATGAATTAACTATGATTTTTTTTTTTTTTAAGTTGATTTCCCCTCCCTTCAGTTTGATAACAGTTTAGATAACAGACTTGCAGATCACGTAATCCGTGTGCAGCAATGCTTCTTGAGTGCTTGCATCAGGTTCAAGCACCACAGATGCTCCAGTTTACATCCGACAAAATAAGAGCAAAAATGGTACGATGCTGCAACAGAAAATATTGATCTTTTTCAGCATCATGGTTTATTTATATCCACTGAGGGCTTTGACTTTCTAATGCAGATCATGAAAATAACCAAAAACAGTACATTGCGGATTAGCTATAATATTAATAATCGTAAACATTATTGCCCATGGTGATGAAATAAAGCTTTGTGGGTATTAGCCCTTTTGGTACGTCATGAAGCAGCAGAACAATAAAATACTTCTCAGGAACATTTCTCACAGCATTATGCTAATATCAATTCCAAGAATCCTCCCAGATGAGATGTAATGAGAGCCAAACGGTAAGAACATCAAGTCAGAATCTCAAAGGAAGCAGATAAAAAAGACAATTTTGTAAGCCAGACAAAAACGCAGGAAGAGAAGCAACTGCTGCAGGTGACAAAGCAAAAGGCAACATTAAGTGTTGGGCGACAACTTTCCATCAGAACAGCTTCAGCGGGCCTCGGCATAGACTCTCCAACTGTCTGGAAGTCTACGGAATATCGCTTTTACAAGATAATTCTTCATTTAGTGTTTTTTGTTGAAAGAAGTGGAGATTGTTGTCTAATGCACCGGTGCAAAATCTTCTAAAGGTGTCCAGTTAGGCGGTGATCTGGTGACTGCGAAGGCTGTCACATGTGATTCATTTTATTTTCACACAGGCTCTTTCCTTTGGGGAGGTGACTACAACTGGCTGTAAGAGTTGCTGGTCCTCGCACATTAAAGACAATGTGTGTGTTATCTTATTTGACACGATTTGATACATTTTCTAGTTAGTTCTGCCAATTAGATAAAGAATGATCTCTTCTGTTCCATCGTATTCAATTGAATTACCAAATCTGGTCTATAACTGGATTTTCTTTTGGGGTGGCTTAAAACTCTTCGAGGACACCGAAACAAAATCCTTCATTCATGAAAAACATGCATTCAGGGATCCCTGTAGATGAAGGCATTACTTCCATTGGGAAGGTCAGAGGATTAATGTAGACAATCAACTAGATTGACTATATATTGATTTTCACAGACCCATTTCTTTTAGGGGACTAGTGCATCCAAGCCACAGCACCAGTTCTCACTGCTATAGGGATTAAGGGTTCATGTTTTTTAGTTTTATTTAAATTGAATTAAATTTGTCACCTACACACTTACTGAGGACTTAGCACAATACCCGTGTACACAATAAACCCCTCTAATTACAAAATGTAAAAATTCAAAAGTCAAGGAACTGACAGACACACAGTCTATGTCGCCATCTGTTGGTCAGTAGCCAGCACAGCAGGAATGCTTCAGTAAATACATATAACAGAGCTGCAGGACGGACTGAGTCACACTTTACAGGCCCGAACAGTGTAATAAAATCCAGCCCAGGAAGAAATGCATTGAAATGCTTCCAACAACAATAACCTGCTGGATGTGATTCAGAGAAATCACATTTCAGACCACTGGGATATCCGCGTTGTGAGGTGTACACTGAAAAGTTTATTGCAGGGCTTTGTTTGCATAACAACTCCTGTACTTGAAAATAAATAATGAAACTACACTAAAAGTTTCATTTTACTTGATCTATTTTCATTTTAGATGCTGAAATGAAAACAGTCTGATATGTATTTGTGTTACTTAGCAGTCATCCAGGTCATTGTAGTCTAAGGAGCAGGGAGAGAAAATAAAGAAAGCTCTTAAAACGTGGTTATCCCAACTGGGCCTTTAATCAAGCCAGCAAAGATGCACAGGAAACAAGGTCAGACACCAACTAGGGAGAAACACAGTGGCAAACAGAACAACATTGTCATCCATCATGTTGGATGTTTATCAGAGAAAGTCATGGGGACTAGTGATGTGTCGGTCGCGAACGAAATGGGTCTTAGAGCCGGATCTTTGACGTGAACGACGCGAGCCGGCTCCTTATCGCGAGCCGTGGGTTGTTGTTTTTTTTCCTTCTCTCACCCTCTCTCTCGCACTTCTTTTCACTTCACTCCTTGTGCTTTGCGCTGAGCAGAGGGGGGAGGGGCGGTAGTTACACTCGCAGTAGCACAGGATCAGAGACAGAGGGAAAAAGAGAGAAAGAGAGCCAGGGACAACAACGTCACATTAGAAAGGTAGGCTATAGTAATGGTCCACAACTATTTTCAGTTGCGGATGATAAAGGATTCAGAAAGTTTATTCATGCAGGCCCATATGACAGAGAATGTGCATCTTCTTTTTGTTTTCATATTTTAATTTATATTTAATTGTGTTGTGGTTTGCAGTGTTTTGTGTTGTTTCACTTTAAATTTGTTTAAAAGGAAAAAGCTGAAAATTTAAATAGTTAAAAGTTGAAATGTGAATAGTTGGTTTTAGTATTATATGATTTATTTATTACATTTTATGTGGAGTGAATAAATAAAAGTATATTTACAGTGGCCCCTACGGACAAAGCATGTACAAACTTCAAAACACGTAAAAACTCAGAAGCACGTAAAAACTCCAAAACACGTACAAAACACAACAGAAGTGCTCCAGGATGCTAGGCGCAGTGTTACCTAGTGCTAGCTTTTGTTACCTAGTGGCTACACAAGCCAGCAGGTACAACAACCGGATTTGGTGTGTGGTAGTAACAGGTAAATGAACATTTTTTTTAAATTATTTGAATATATATGAGTGCTTGTGTATAAATACACAAACAATACACATATGCTTTCAATTGTGTAATTTAAGTGATCTAGGTAGCTCTGTTTTGGAAGGTCAGTGACCCTAGAAATGTGTTTTGGAGTTTGCACATGCTTTGGAATTTGTACGTGCTTTTTGGAGTTTGTACGTGCTTTGTCTCTAGGGGCCACTGTATATATTTATATATATACATATATAAATAAAACCACTTTTTTTTTTACATTAGTAATTCCTTTTGTGCATAATTTTATATTATTGTTAATAATAAATTAATTAAAGCAACAAAACAACCTGAAGAGCTGGTTCGGAGCTGAAAGAGCCAGCTCTATTTAGTGAGCCGAGCCGAAAGAGCCGGTTCTCTAAAAAGAGCCGGAAATCCCATCACTAATGGGGACTTTTCTCCAAGCATGACATCCCAGTGAAAACAAAGCCACACCCTCAGAAAATAACCAGTTCATCCCAATCGAGGAGTGCTCAGACCTCTACACAGGAGAAACCAAACAGCCGCTCCATAAATACATGTCACAACACAGAAGAGACACCTGGACAGGACAAAACTCAGCTGCACATCCCCACTCACATCATAAATCAGGTGATCTCAGTAGGTCACATGATAAAGTGAGGCAACTTCTCACAATGGTTTCACCTGAAACCTCTGGTGATAATGATCCATGTCTTTTTTCACACCTTTGCTCATGTGATGAGGCACATGATTAGTAGTGGATCAACAACCCTCTGAAGGGACAACTCTTTAGTTCAATTCAATTCAATTTTATTATTGATCTTATTATTAATAATTTTATTATAAATTATAATTATTTTATTATTACTTCTTCCAGTCACTTTCTTTCCAAGCTCCTTGAACAATCTGATATGTAAGACACTTAATTAGGTACGCTTTGGTAATATGAGGCTGGAAACATTTACCTTCAGGACTGCTTCAGTTCTTCAGGTGCTGGAAACATTCCTCTGAGATTTTGGTCCAAGAAAATCAGTGTCCACACCTTCCCCACCACACAAAGATTGCAACAGAAAGAAAGACTCATCAAAGCAGTTTTTTTCCACTCTTCTATTGTCCAATTTTGGTGAGCCCTTGTAAACTGGAGTGGCATCCAGTGGGATCTTCCGCTGCTGTAGGTTTCAGCATGTTGTGCATTCAGAGATGCTCGGCTGCATACCTTGGTTGTAATAAGTGGCTATTTGAGTGAGTGCCGTCTTCCTGTCAGCTTGAAGCCGTCTGACCATTGACCTCTGGCATCAACAAGGCACAGAGAAGTGCCGCTAACTGGATATTTTCTTTTTTTGACTGTTCACTCTAAACCTTCGAGATGGTTGTCTGAGAAAATCCCAGTAGACCAACAAAAGTTTCTGAAAGGCTCAGAACAGCCCATCTGGCAACAACACCCATGCCACATGCTGTCATGTGACTGATTAGATATTTGTGTTAACAGTCAGTTGATATACAACATGTCTGCAATTCAAGTATAAGAAGAAAGAAAATAATTTGAATCCATTTAATATTTATGCAAAGATAGGTCAGATGAATAATTGGGGGTTTTTGGAGCATGAAGATATTATTTTAATTGCATTGGTGAAGTTTGGGGGCTTTATTAAGGTATGTAGCATCACTGGAAGAATAAAGGTTGTTGGGCTTTACTACTTGAGACGATGCATTTAATTGTTTTTATTGTTGCGTTTGGAAGCACAGGGCTTCCACAGCTAATTTGTAGAAAATGCCTGTAGGGAGATAAATGCATGCAGATAAATCCCTGTTCATAAATGTCGTGCACGTCACATAACGCCTGCAAAGTTTAGAGTGACCTCAGGAGATGCCTGCCTCCGCTCCTCACTGATCCCTCAGACAATCTGCACAACACGTCACCATTCTGAGAGGATTGCACTGCTAGGATTACACCATTTGGCATTTTTCTGGTTGGAAAAAAAAAAAGCTTAACCACTTTGATTAGAGAAAAAAAATGATGACGAAAGCAGATCAATTCAGGATATTTTGGGGCTGATTATGTTGTTGTGGGATTGATGCTGCTGAATCATAAATAGACGAAAGATTATTTGAGGACAAAGATTTCTCGCAGCAACACACTGTGCAGACCAAATGTTAATGTTATTGCTCTCTATCTGTGGCAGATTTACAAACAACAAAAAATAAACATATTTAGTTTATTTTTGAATCTGTGTTATAATTGAAAGAGAAACATTGCTATTAGGGGGATTACACAGCGTTCTGCTGGACAGTACTACTGTGATTACTGTGTAATAATGTTTCTTCACATCATAATCAAGAAAATAATTTAATCAGTTGTTAACATTAAAACATAAATAGCATGCTGCCTGTCATTTACAAACCGGACAGAAAATACTCTCATTCTTTTTTTTTCTTTTTATGTATTTAAAATCATCTGTATGTGTTGGAGGGCGATCGTGGGGACAGAGAATATTTCTGTTTTATTGCAGTGTTCATATAAAGAATGCTTACATATGCCCCCTCTACTCATAAGGACCCCCATCAGCTTCATTTATGATGTGTTAATGTCTCCAGCTAGTCAACAAACAGGTTTTTAAAATAAGATTCACAATACTGATATTTATTTCAGGTGTAAAATGATGTGATAGCTTGAAATAAACATACCACTTGTATCCTGTTAGGTAGTTATGGTCATAACCATATTGGTTAGGATGATTGATGAGTGATCCTGTTGGTTGACTCCCACGTACAGAAAGTATGGCTGTGGGCCTTCCTATGACCATCATCCTAATATCAGAATTTTAATCAGTGCTATGAAACTGCTTTGCTCTATGCTGATGCTTTTTACATTTTCATTGACGCAATTACTGCGGACCATGCAGTCCTTAGACTCCTAAACTACTTCTACTTATTCTTCTTTCAGTTGATCCTTCTAGAGGTTACAACAGCTGATCTCTAGCATCCTTCTCTGTCACACAAACACTCATCATCATCCTTTTTGCATCCACATTGTTGCCCTTTCTGATGAAAGCCAGCAGCAGGAATACACTGGTGTAGTCTCCTCGTGACTGGGTTATATTCCCGAAATCAAAACTTTAATTTGATAGCAAACTAGATTTATTTGTCCAGAATATGACTGTTTGTGAGCTCTTTTGACTTTTCACTGGATTTTATTCTCATTTATTTGTGTAATACAGCCAACCAAAGATAAAGCAGTGTGTCACTTTTGTTCTGAGTTGTGAACAATCTTAAGCCACATGAGCACATTTTAGCGTGTTTGTTTGTTTTAATATCACTGACATATTAAGAGAAAACCACGGATTTTTACACAAAGTAGGTAATTTATCCCTGTGCTGCTTATTATTACAGCCAACCACCTTTCTTATGTCTTTTTTTCATTTTTGTAGAGTTTTAGTTTAAGAGCCAAAACTGTCTCATGAAAATATTAGGAGAGCAAGAAAGAGATCCTTACTCATATCCTGAACATCATTTAAATTTATATTTAAATGCAAAAAAGGGATTTATTGACCTGTTCCAGATTTTCCATGCTAACTTTGTTCTTTCAGCTGTTCTTTGCCATCCAACTCTTATTAGCTTTACCTGTGGATTAATAAATCATGACTGGATTGTTGCATCATCTGCAATATATCGTTATACCAGTGTTACCAAAGAGAAATTGGATACTTTTTCTTCAGTGATATATCATATCATATCAACAATGCCTTCACATTCTTTTCTAGACAGCGGAGATAAAATATAAAAAGCAGAGAGTCTGTGCAGCACAAACATCTGACACCATTCAATTGTAAATCAACCATATAGTAGTTCTGTGTGAATTGTGCAAGTTCCTGTTACAATGCGCAGCATGATCTTGTGTTGTCGTAAAATTAAAGTAAAACGTACCGAACAAATATTTTTGCAACTTTCAAGATGTCAGATTTTTCTCTCATTTTCAAACATTTCTTCCAGAGAGCACAGCAGAAAGAAACTCCTTTTACAAGTCACTTGATACTTATGTGAAAATACGAAATCCATACTGTTCAATAATGACCCCTCTTTTTTATTAAACCCCCTTCAGGGGGTTCTAGAATCCCATATGCAAGGATCTGAGGTCATCTGGGGGACAAGTCCGTGAAAACAAAAAAACATACGACCCATAGCCATAGGCATGAAGAAAATTAAAAAGGTTTGAAACCAAATGGCTAACGCATGTGACATCGCAGAGCCTGAGTTTAACGAAAGTGGGAAACTGCTTGTACAGTGCTACAGCTGCTGCACTAAACAGCGGTGTGTGCCAGCAGGACCTCTGGATGCACATGAAATTTGGCCTCCCTTGGTGAGATGGAACATACACAATTACACTATTAGCTTGGCCTTGCGCATAATTCATCAACTGGGCTTCTTACTTGCCACTTCATCCCTCAGCCACTGTGCTTAAACTCATTTCAAAAGCCCTCTTCATTCATTAAGATTAATTAAAGACTCTCAAGGACAAAGAAAAGGGGATGTTTGGCAGTCCCAGAGAGGCTGTATGTTCAGTAGTGGCTCTCCCTTTGTTCAAAGTGCGATTAGTACATCATGAAAGTGTCAGCATATAATCAGTGATAATTTGTCATCAGTCACCACCATTAATAGAAAAAACGCACAGTGATGAGAAATGAAATGGTCTAGATTATTTCCATATGCAGTCATTACTGTAGTATCTAATAATGGCAACAGCAGGATAACCTTTACTCAGTAAGGAATAACAATAATTTCTACTGAGCTTTGCAGCTTTGTTTTGATTGAACTTGATCAAGCCTGCCTACCTTCAAAAAGTTTTTTATACAACTGCCCTATGTGAGATTAGGGCATAGGTTAGGTTACAATAAGGTAACTGCTTGTGGTGATACAATAGGATCAGACAGAGGGCAGGCATATAAGGAAAATACTGTCAGGATATGGTTTGACCCCAGAATAACACCAACCCACAGCTTTACCAGTTTGCTTTACTCTCACCACTCCTATAGTCTTTTTATTGAGCCACAGCAGGAAGCCAGGTCATATTATTGACGCAGGCCTCTTGAAGCTGTGTGGTGCTTTTAGGGTTAGGGTTGGGGTAATAAATTGTAGGTGATAGCAGGCAGATGGTTTGAAGAAAAGGTCTAAAGATATTTTCCACCTTTGAATGGCTCCAGGTTGCTGACAAATTCAAAACACCTCTGTCATATATCCATCCTACAAACTGCTCCCAGAGCACCATATTAGGCATAAATCTGTAACGTGGGGCCAGTGCAGCTGATAGTACCAAAGGTAACCTGCAAGCAGTGAAGGAATTTTTCTTTCTCTTCATGAGCTGAGCATCCTACATCCCTCCAATAAATAAATGAACAAATTAATAAGTAGTGCTTGTGAACGCAGCATGAACATTAACTGTTCCCTAGCTTCTTAATCAAAGCTTAATTTAAGTGGCACCTATGGCCCATGGTTCAGTCTGTTCTGGCATTTTGCTCCTACCATTTGTGGACCAAATTAATTTCCCGTGGTTGTTTTTCTGTTTAATGCTTAATGGTGATCTCACCCTACTGCTGTCTTGCTTTGGCTTATTTAATTGTGTTTTAGCTTGACAAAATATTTTAAGTTGTTCATCACATCTGTGTTTTATATTTTTAACTGAGCTGCCCTCGGTTAGGTTATTTATCTGTTTTTTTGTGAGTTTTTCTTTTAGAAGGTAGAGGGGCAGAGGGAGGGGAGGCACTTAAATCTTTAAATCTTTTTGACGCTGTAGTCTTATTTTTTATTTAATTTGTTAAATGAATCATTAAATTTAATCTACCATGCCTCGCTTCATCAGTAATGAGCTTGTGTGCATTAATGATTGGTAACTGCACTTATTAGGGTGATATTTCCTATGCTGAAATCCCTCAGGTGGTGTTGCTTGCCTCCTTTCTTCCAGTTGCTTTATGCCAACCCCACCAGGCTCCCCCTCGTTCTTGTCCTCTGGGATTAAGTATTTCTGATTATGATTCTGTATGTTATGATCAGCAGCTAGTGTAAGCATTTTTCAGGTGCAAGACGATTTAGATGTCATCTCATCACTTAGTTGACAGAGTTGAATGAAACTAACAGTAGTAGGACAGGCCTTGTGCTTGATCAGGGAAAAAGTAAAAGTGGATTTCAACCCAGCTCTCTTTGGCCTTAATCTGCAGGATTAGGGCATCAGAAAGTTCACTTCAGTGTGTTGAAGTCTGCATGCATAGAAATGTGTTTACATGTGTGTGTGAGAGTGTGCGTGCATACTTTCTTTGAAGAAAACATACGTTTAAATTGAATGTGCGTGCATGCTTTTGTACATCAACATAGGTGTGAAACAGTCGGTGAACTCTAGTATGCAGGGCCACATGTGCAGCAGCAGCAGCAGGCAGCCGGACGGGAGGGGAGAGAGCTGCCCGTGGGTTAAGAGCTAAAGCCGCTTGGCCCAGATGAAGATGGCTCTCAGGCTCTCTGCCAGTCAAAGCCTCGCCAACAGCCCACTCTCACTGACAAGTCAGGGGAACGGCGGGACAGGTCACACGCACAATTTGTATATATTTACGGTATATAACAGGAAGTGCAAAGTACGATGCCTTAAGAATGATGCCTGTACTTTAAATGTAATTAAAAGTGAAACATTTTATATGAAATATTGATTAAATTACCTACTGGCTATCAAAAGGTGGCAAACCCACAAAAAGTATCACCTCACTTTGCAGTTTTCGTCATTTCCATAGAAGCCTTTTTTTGCCTTGGGTTTTACACCCCACAACTTTACTGCTTTGATTCATTTTCACAGCTTTCGTCTGATCATTTTCAGCCACAGCAGGCGTCCATTTTCAAAGAACCACACGAAAAACACCCTGAACACCACTCTCTCACAGGGCCTGGCACCAAACAGCAGACAGGCGCGGTTAATGAATACAGTGATGCATTTAACGGCTAAGAAAAAAAAACGAATATCATCTCAAACCCCAATGGAGACCAAAACAGAGCTTAAAGAAAAGTAAATATTGAACCTAAACTCTACTTTGTTGCTCAAAGTGTAACTTAATCCAGGATGTTTCACTGCCATCTCTGATTGAAAGTTTTACTGTTTACTGCATTACTGATGGGAGTGGCTCTGTTCTCTCAGTACGCACAGCAGGAGTGACATCATAAAACCACTGGAGATCAGGCTGGGCTGCTCTTTTCCTACGTCACAGTTCGAGTGCACCATTTGTCTATCCCCCTCCCCTTTCTGAAATGCTTTTGTACAAATATGCTATGCAAATCTATTGCACAACTAGACAGTATAAAACATGTATATACAAAAGATACAAAAGAAGTAGCTACTGTGAGCCATTGGGCTTTATACTGCTTCAACCCCTTTGGTTTGTAAAGTCCTGTTCTGAATCTTCAAGTTGAATGTTGTTGCTGTCACCATCCTGGTCCAATTGTCGACTTTTTTCTAAGAAGAAAACTGCGTGACGTGTCTGACAGACACAGCAATGGCTGGTCAAATTTTCTAAATGCATTCATGAAACTGGTCCAACGAGCGCTGCACCAAAAACCTTCTTGCAAGTGCTTTGGTCACTAGCAGACTGCTTTGGCCAGCTTGTCTGGAGAATGTTCACCTTCAAAGTAAAACTTGCACCTTTTGAAATATGTTTGTTGCAGCAGTGAGGCACAGCTTTTACTCTGAAGGTAAATGTCTCCAGTGTGCAGCAACCTTTGTGAGGTTTTACTACCACTCAGAGATTAAATAGCGAGTCTTTCAGACAAGTTGGTGTCTTCTCTGAAAATGCGCATGCAACAATCTATTAGCAGCAAAAAGGGATCATAAAGATGGTTTTGCAAAGGATTTCCACATCTTGGGATCCACATCTTTCCTTAGCGACCCGAAGACCTGTGTGACTGAGGTCTAAGTGTTTACAGAGCAGAGGGCTTTTTTTCCCATAGACTTCTATATGATCATTTATTGCAACCGGCAGTTTCAACTGCTGATGGCTGCAAGTCCCAGGCACTTTCATGTTGGTTTCACTTTTTAGACATTAAAGTTTCATCCATCTTTTATAATTTCTGTGGTTATAATCTAATATAACCCCATGTGTTTTAAGCACGCTCACTCTCATGCTTGCAACATTATTATTCACTTCCCCCCCTTGATTTTTCCAACATTCACATTTTCTATTTCTCATCTTTTAGTCATAGTGGAGTTAGATTTTTTTTTTTTTTTTTTTAAATATCAGATGAGCCAGAGTGAACATGATGTAATGTGTAGCCGTTTTCTGGATCCTGTTGTCAGGATAAAGTCTCTCTGAACATCTGCCAAACCTCAGAGATCATCTAACCAGAGTTGGACACACAGTTCACAGTGACATAATGTCAAGAGTACTAATGGTTTAGAAAAAAGCCTTTCTCTCTTCATTTCATCCATTAAATGCCAGTTGTGTTTTTTGCCATGCCAGGCAGGTGGTGTGGATTAGTGATGCTCTCTAAATTTCAGTACAAGATATTATAGACGGTTCAGATTAGAATATATCATCAATGAAGCCACAGGTTTGGGTTTCCTTTTTTACTTTTAACCATCAACATCATGCATTTGTTGTTAGTGTCTTCCTTAATTGCCTAATTTTTCTAGTGATTCTTTACATTACTCACTTAATTATCTGTATATTTTCTTGATTAGCTGTCATCCTTTTTTCCTTCTCTGCCAGAACCAAGCCCTTCTACTCTTAAATATTTCTGTCTACAGCTGTGTTATTTTGCATTCCTCAAAAAAATGCAATTTGGCTGAATTATGGAGTCTTTTCATGACCACAGGGATATAATAATAGCAAACTGAAATGTGATTCCAAACCAGAAGGGTCCAGACTTGGTAAAGTTGGAATACATTTAAATATAATTGACATAAATGGTCTATTAGAGGTTAAAACATAAGTAGATAAACCTCTTAAAAGAGGGTGTTTTCATTACTACCTATAAATTTCCTTAGATCATTTTCAGTAGGACAAAATATATAGAAAAAGTGTTGCAATAGTATCTCTTCCACAGTTTTCTAGGAGGCAAAAAGTCTTTTGGCACCCGAGGACAGTTCAGCCTGTGTGGAAACAGATTTAAGTTTAGAGATATGCAAGTGCAGCCTGTAGCTCTCATACAAATAATGGGCTACGACCACATAGGTAAATATTTCAAAACGGTGCAAGGGGCACTGTAACAAAAGAGCAACAAACAGACAGTAATGCAATCTGGACTTCTGTCTAAAAAGAACATCAGAAGCGATGCTTAATCTCAGGAGGCAATACTTTGTCATCTGATGTGCATCCTCTCTGTCTGTCAATCCCTCTCCATCCGTCTCTCTCGTGATGAGATGGATGATGATGACTGCGGGTGAGGGAGAGAAAAAGGGAGGGAGGAAGAGAAGGATAATACCTTCTGAATACATGATGAATGTATTCATCAGGCTTAAACTGACTGGGGGGGGTGAGTGGTGTGCAGAGACAGAGAGAGCGTGCATGTGAGTGACACCGAGCACTATCATCAGCTCTACCCTGCAGCCGCTCTCAGTCTCTCTATCCTCTTCCCAAAGAGAGACAGAGGAAGTCACGCAAGTTAAAAGAATACAAATACACAGATTTCCTTTCTCTCGTGCAGCCAGAGGCAGGAGGACAGGAGCTGCGAGACGCAAGAGTAAAGCGCAACTTGTCTTTGGCTGCTGCCCACCCAGAGCTTTTTACTCAGCAACAAGCTCAAGAGCGGTGCTGCTCAGTGTGCTCAGCCTGAGGAGGACAGAGGATGCTAAACAACATGACAGACTGCGAGGAGGGAGAGGGGGGACCCAACAGCCAGGGTGAGTGACGAAACCTGCTGCCGAATGATGAGAAGGGAGTGTGTGTGTGTGTGTGTGTGTGTGTGTGTGTGTGTGTGTGTGTGTGTGTGTGTGTGTGTGTGTGTGTGTCAGTGCGTGGACACACGTGCGTGGATCGGTGCGTCAGTTTGCGTTTGTGTGTGGGTCTCAGCGTGGGTGCTGAAAGGGAGCGTGCACGTGTCAGTTAATGAAAGTTAGAGAAACAAAATGATGTCAATGCAGAAACACATAAATCTGAGTCATTTATTGTATTTGCATGAGACCTTTGAGATAGTAACTGGTTTATTTTTAGGTTAAATGTCTGAATAGGACTGAATTAAGTCCAGGTGGAGGTGTCTGAGATCAGTCTGCTACACCTCCACTTCGCTCTGATGCATTTCACCTCCTGAATTTCATATGTAAACCTCCATCTGCTTAAATAGTTCAGAAATGTGCTTCTTTTTAGCTGATTGGCTGCTGCTTTGCGAAAGAAAAAAAAAGGCTGGTTTAGTCAGAAGCTCAGTGATATATATGACTCAAATGTGGTCCAATTCATCCTGCAACTGTAGATTTATACAAAAGGTTCCACAAGAAAAGGTTCCCAGAAGACTTGAGTGCAGCCAGAAAAAAACAGCTTTTCTTTCTCAAACTCATTCATGTCTTTTCCCATCAAGAACATCTTACCCAGGGGGCAATGTCAGCCTTTCATAAGCTTGCAAATGTATGGCTTTGAGTGTTTAAATGCATACTGGGTTTGCTCAAACTTCCATGCAAATATTTTAACATGTAACATTTGCTTTCATACAGTATTATTAGCAGATGAAATGATTCATTTCCTCTTTTTTTTTAAATATGTTACCGGTCCAAACACTACAAGAATGCTGACCATTGGTCACAGTTGGCATTTTCCCCCGTTTTTGGACATTAATTATTCATGAAGATAATTTTCAGGTGCAGCCGTGGTTGTAACAATTTTTTTTCCCACTGTGTTTGTGTTCACGTGCGCACCGTCATCAGGGAGCCATCCACCAATTATGTAAAGCAAGATTAATCATGCACCTGTTATTAAGACAAATTATTTTTTTAATTATGTGAGGGGTTTTTTTATATTTGAGAATATGTTAAGTCTGTATCTGCGCCATTTGAGTTTCAATCATTTAGACCTAAATTATCTTAGTGTGTTTTGATTATTTCCTTTAAATATGACACCTGTCATTTACATACAGAGCAATATCACTGTGGCTCCTTATTTTGATGAATTCTGTTAATTTAATTTGATATGGCCCTATTCTGAGTCTTTGTCTTAAATATACTTGTTCTTTTAAAAGTCACATAATGGGTGTTGTTAAACGATTATAGGCAACAACTCTGATGTGTAATAGGAAGAAAAAACCCACATGAGGATTTCATTCTGCTTTGTTCATCTGGGCTGATTTGGCACTCCACTCAAGGCCTGTTGTTTGAAAAGATTAGGGGAGAAAATTGGATTACAAGAACAGTTTATTTCTATTCTCTATACACTATAACTGAGTGTAAACTCTGTTTGTTTCTCCATTTTCTAAGAGCTGAGCATCAAGATAATCTCTAAGCCATATTCACTGGCTACATGTTTTATACAAATACTATTATATGTGTTTTTCGATACTGGGAAAGATAGTTATGATGAGATTTCCATGAGATGAATCTTAATTTCACAAAATTAGAGGTGATGAACACAACAACAAGGGGGAAAAAAAAGATTATTTTTTTTTCAAATTTAAAAAAAATATATCGTAGATGTCATATTCTTCTTCGGAAAAATAACTAAATAAGAAAATTCTTTACATCGAAAACTGCATCACACAAAAAAAATGGCTTTAGTCTTCAAATATCTGTTTACACTGTCCGAAGTTACTTTTTATCTGTTTTAATCTGTATTCATTCATCAGTAACTGTTTAAAAGCAAAGGCTTATATCAGCATTCCACCCAATCATGCCAAATCCAGGCCTTCTCTTTCCACTTATATAAATATGCACTTAGACACTAGAAGGTGAAAGCGTTTTCCCCAGATCTCTGAATTCCTGAAGGACATGGCTAGCTTGTTTTTCTCAATTCTTTGCAAGACTCATGAATCCATATATATGTATGTATATACAAATAAGCAAATCCTGTCTTTGCTAGAATTTTAACTCCCTGTGCACTAGAGGGACGGTGACCTTTTGCTTTTTAAAGGTCATGATGTGAGCGACACCATCACACCACAGGGGTAAATAATGAGGTGGCATTCAGGGTGCATATGCAGGCCCGCTGGACTTTTATAGAGCCACACTATATACAATAACGACTGTCCAAGCCAGGAAAACACCTGGAAGTAAATAAATACCATCTAGTTGTGGCGAGTTTAAAGTGAGAACAAGTGGATGGATTGATGAGCTCCCTGGAGCCCTCACACTGACCACAGGCAATCAGAATTAATGGGTTCTAATCAATAAGCTCACCAGGGGGGACTGAGGTGAGATGAGGAAGCTATTTTTAGATGAATCAATCCTGCTGCAGGTTTAAAAATACTTAATTTTCTTATGTTGTACAAAAATATTTGTAAATATTGAGCTCAATACTGATGAACCCTCTTTTAGCTCTCTCTGTAACGAACCTAAATTACATTCATAACTCAGTTTCACTCAAATTTTCATGTAAATAAATGCCTGTTCCAAACTAAATGTAATTAAATTATCTAAATTAAAGGAACTCATTATGGCTCCATTCAGAATTATAGTTATGACAGGTTTACTGTCACTGATGCTTTAACATGTATGTAGCAGTCTACTCCTTAAATTATAGCTGATAATATCTCCTCTGTCCACTGTTGGCAAATAAAAGTAGACTGAAAATATGCACTTACATAAAGAGGCAAAACTCACAGAAGGTCTAAGCAAATATAAACAGACATCAACTGTCTCTCAACATTAGCCGTAACGTGACAGAAAGACTATATTATCATAGTGTCGCTTACATATCGTAAAATTCTGCGTGTATGGCAATTGTTAAATGTCAGATGTTACTGCACCAGCAGGGTTTATAGCTATAACCACCAAAGTGCTGTTTGTATCATCTATAGCAGATGGCAAAGGAGATAAATGAAGGTCAGAGGTTAGCATCTTACCATAAAACTCATAGACGAAAACTAATATAGATTGTAAACCTTTTAAAGAATAAAGCAAAGCTACGTAAAGCCACCATATTGTATCTTTGGATGGAACGCATCAAAACCAGCAACCACAGACACGTTGTTTAGTTCAGTTACTGACGAATAGATGTGAGTGTTTATTTGGCACCTTTTAGTGGGCGTTATTGCAGCTGAATGCTTTTTGTCTGTCTTTTTGTTTTTAGCCAAAAAGCCGTTTAATTGATTTTAAAGTTTTCCATAAAAGCAAGACTGTAGTTGTTGCTAATCATCTGTGCCTCTGTCATCAGAACTGTTGGTCCATATCAGCTCATGGGGATTTCTATGAAGTCAGAATGACATCAAAATTCATTATTTGAAGGCCCTAACTGCTATATCTGCAAAAAAAACAAAAAAACAAAAAAAACATCTGAAATAAATAATCAGGGCAGCATCAAAGTCAGTCGGACTCATTATGTGTAAGAATGCCAAAAATGCATCTAAATGTTGCTGAAATTGTCGATTTTTTTTTCCATTTACTTATCTTAGAAATCTTCTTCTTTTTCTGCAACACTTAGATGAGGTGCCAACTCCCCCAGGGTTGAAACAAGGGTCTCGCAGCCAGCTGGTGGCCCTTATATCAATCACTGCATGTTACTGACATTTATCACTTCCAACGCGATCGTTCTGACTAAATTGCTTCTCTGAGCTGCTCCCGCTGTCACGCTCTCAGGTGACTGACTACCAGCTGACACAACAAACCACACGAGACACAAATCGGTTGATTGTACTTAAAGGTGTGCGCTGGCATTTTTGCCAAATATGCCAATTTACAGTCAGAGCAAGATTATGCATACATTATAAACTGGCTCTGCATGTGTGGGTTTGTTTGAGACAGTTCACAGCAGCACAGTTTGAGCACTTGCTGAAACAGTTTTATACCAGAGTGAAACATCAGTCTGATTTCATCCACTGACAGTTAACCCCGGGCACTATCGGCTCTGTGTTAGCTGCAGCTTACATTGCATCAGATTATATTTTCATTCGGCTGAGCCTTTTTTGAATTTCCCTTGTCGTCTCAGTGGTCTAGGAGTCTGTCGAGCTCAGCAGGGGCACAGAGCTGCCAAGCCATCTCTGACTTATTGTTTGAAACTGTGTATCAGCATGTAAGTGGGCATCTTTCAGAAGGCAGACAAGCACCAAATTGTTATTGTGTTCCTTTGATATGTGTTATATTTGTTCACCTGCACTAAAATTAATGCAAATCAATCATATCTGTAAGTGGTAGTCTCCAGCCAAGGTGCAAGATTAGAAACAATGCAAACAGCTAGCCTGATTCTTACAAAGCTAATGAGTATGTGCAAATATATCTGCCAGAAATATTTCACTTTGTACTTTGTTAACTAGCATTTTTTATGTTTAGATGGGCAGTTAAGTAATTTTGATCTGCTCCATTAGAGTGAATCTTAGCTACATATGTGCACTTTCTGCCCTCACTAACAAAACTACGGTCCACTGAGATGGACTCAATCTGTTCACCTGACACATTTGCAGTGTTTCTCCCCTCCTTTGTAGTGGAAAGCAGTTAAGCAGTTATGAAATTGTATATGGTATTATCTCATAGTGCTGCATTATATAAACCTGACCTCTTAATGCCATATGAAGGATTTTAATGTTGCTGCTTCCCTGAAGTTTCACAGCTGTATCCTCAGCTGATTTACATTTTAATAAACAGAAAATACACTCGCCATTTGGTTTGCAATGACAAACTTTGCAGATTAAAGCAGCTGTAATAACAAGGTGGTTACGAGTCACTGAACAGTGAGCAGCAGGTAGAAAGGCATTCTCAGGGATTTTCTGACATGCTGTCTGTTCTCTGACTGCGAAGAAGAAACAAAGGCATGGAGCACAAAAAAGTCCAAAAATCAGTTCTAGAGGTCTATCCGACCACAGGGCAAGACACAGTCAGGACATGACAACAAGATCTGGTAAGGTAGTAACTAACACAACGGAACAAAAGGAACTAAACAATCTAAAATAAACCTGAGTCGCCTGAAATAAAACAGAACTCAAAAGCACAAGAACATTAAACGAGGAAACATAACCCACTATTTGCAGTAGAAAGCACTTCAAGGGCTCAACTGAGTAGAAAGGTGCTGTATAAGTACTAGTTATGGTATACTATGTTATGTCTGCTTCTACTTCTGTTATAAACATTGTACTGTCTGCTCCATGCCATTTATTTTACAGCTTACGTTGGTGATAATTTTGCAGATAAGATACATTATTATTACGAATTATATTATTATAGCAATGATACAACATGCATGATTATGAAAAGTGACACATAATGAGAATGTTTGCTCTAGGTACTTTACATTTTGACTATAAAACATGCATAAGTAATTTTTTTTCAACTATGCAAAACTATTATGCAACAAAATTGTGTTTTTTTACAGAATAAATCAGCAATAGGATATAAGGCTGCAATTAAGCCTGAAAATCTCTCTCAATGTCTTCTACATTTTTTTTTTTCGAATAATCTATTTTTTTTATTATGTATTTTGATTTCCTAGAAACATCCCCACTTAAGCACAACGGTTAGTATTTGCATTGTTGCCTTACAGCAAAAAAGACACTGGTTGACTTTCTGTGTGGAGTTCTCGATTTTCTTATGAGGGTTCCTTCAAGGTCCTTTGACTTTTGCCCACGATTACTTGGCAATTCTTCAACTCTTGGCTACAGGTGTAAATGGTTCTCAGTCTTATTTGAGTGTCCCGTGACTGGATAGATTCATTTAGTTTGAAGCATTTGGAAAGACAAAGTTCGCTGTTGTCGTAAGAATATTTTCACTATTGTTAGGCCCTTCTGTTCAGTGACACCTACTTTCAACAACCACTGACTCACTGAGGCTTATTGAGACAACGATCTCAGAGGTCAACAGTAGGAGATCCAGGAACAGTGCGCCTGAAATGGAGAAAGCGAAGAGGCGATAGTGACACATCTCTCTTCTAATCCTCCCACTGAGCTACAACATCTTTCCCACCAAGTCATCTTAGATTGGAGATTATGAAATACAGAGTGGTCTAATCCTTTCTTCCCCATCATGTTCCTTCCCACAGCTCGCTCTCAGCAGTCCAGTCACATCACCCTGTCTGTGGAGGAATCTGAGAACATCTTTCACACAAACTCTCTCTATCACAATATATTGTTGTAATGGTTTCGAGACAAAAAACTGCTAGAAGTTAATTACATTTTATATATTCAATAATCTGCTGTTGGGTGGGGTGCACCCAAAACTGCTGGGTTAGGTATAGGAAATGGATTTCCGGTTTTTTATTACTAACCCTGCAAATACAAATAAGATACTTACACAATACTTTAAAATGCAACAACAAGGGAGGCCTTAACAAAGTATGGTATATGTGATGAGATACCAGCGAGAAATGTGTCTTACTGTTGCTACAAACTAGAGATGCACCGATTGACCATCAAGGGATCTGAATCAGCTGATGATCAGCGTTTTTCACTGTGAGTGAAGACACAAAGGTCGTCAAAGTAAACCGCATGTGGACCAGCAACACTACTCAGACACTTAAAACCCTTCCTTGAGCTGAACATGGACATTTTAAAGAAGCTAACACAGGAAAAGTGGACGAAGCTAAAGCTATCAAGAGTTTTTGTGCGTGACACAAGTGAGCTGTCAAAGTAGTTATGAGGAAAATTGTGGAGATGAGTAAAAAAGAGAAAAGATCATTGTTCTGTTATCTGATGAACTTATAACTTTGTTTTGTTATATAAACCTGATACACCTGCTTTTGTTTGGTAAGGTAAAATATGTCTGGTAAAGCTGGATGGACAGCAGCTCATTTATGTTTATTATCTGTATTTCTTTCCAATGGCAAAGCTTTCACTATCTTGTACTTTGGGATGCATAAAAAAAGATTGCTGTACTTGCATCTCTGAAAGAAACCAACTGCACCTTCTGTGTATTTTGGATATGTGGGCGACACTCTGGTGTGCATGCATCACTGTGGCATTCCTCTATCAGCCTACAGGCCACAGTGAGTGTTGTCACCTGGATAACTTGCATATTAGTGCAAGTGTGATAAAAATCAAACTCTATTCTTTTTGTTTGACTTTGTCCAGAACAAAGTCTAATGGCTGAGATGCTACTTGCAGCTGTAAGATTATTATCCTTATTAACACTTTCCTGTACTTCTTTAATGTGATCGAATTATTCATCTTTATTATTTGTTCTTGTCACTTATCAACTCCATATGTTGTAAAATCTTTTATACAGAAGTGCACTCTGACTCATATATTAGATCTCCTCATTTGTCAACACCTGTTTTATGTCTGTGAACAGACACAATGAAACGGGAGGGACACAAATAAGACATCCTCCATGTAATATGATAAAATCATCCTCATTGACCTTCATACAACCTGAAGTGTTGTGGATGAATCATTTGATGTTCCCTTGCCGAGAAGAATAAACTAGCTGAGTGTTCAGATGAGTCATCCTTTTCTGGTTCAGCTTTTGATTTTCTTTTTCTGAAACGAGTAAGCTGAGGGCACAGTTAAGCAAAACTTTTCTTTAGAGCTTGTTCCACTGAGGTCATATGTGTGTTTTCCCACCTACCTTTACATCATTTTTTTCACCCTTTGTTTCTCAGTGTTCTCATTGTCACACTTTCAGGTTCTGTGTGTTGATCTGCGAAGAGGAGTGATATCTAACAAATGAGGCACCCGTTTTAGGTGGAAACCTCAGACAGAGTGAGAATCAGCGGGTACATTATGGCAGTACTTTCTATAAACATATGCGTCTTTCTACCTTTCTAATACACAAAAAATTAATGTAAAACTAACACGTAAAACAGTAGCAAAGTTAATTTTATTTCAGCTACAGTTGTCATTACTGACAAAGTGACTTAAGGGTAGAAAGACCTGAATTGGGATAAAGAAATAGAAACCAGTTCTTATAAGAATGAAAGCTGTAACTGTTTATTTAAATGTCTCAACTGAGTTAAGACTGTTCAGCAACATGGCTCAACTCAATAATACCACACTGGTGGGACACAGTCACTTACTACAAAGGACAAAATGACCAGACTTAATGAAGCAGTTCTAGCATCCTAAAACCAAACCAAACTGTTTTCTTGAGAACTATCGGAAAATTTTACTCAAACTTAAAAGTTCCGTCTTTTGCAAAATGCACTTTTTTACAGTTTCTCTCAAGAAATACGAGGGAAGATTAATACCACCGTCACATCTAAGTGTAAAAAAAAGAGCAGTTAATGGACAGCTATAGGAGGTAGTTGACTAATGGCACAGTCACAGAGAGTAAAACTGGGACGCCAACCTCCTTGTGACTGGGAAAATGATCAGTGGTTGCCACTTTTGATGACAAGGCAGTTGCACAGGTCGTCTGGTGGGAGGCAACCTGTCTACAAATAATAGCAGCCTGACTGCAATCACTTTCAGACAGATTGGGAAAGGTTTGCAAATAATCACAGTCTAATTTAGAAATGCAGACAGATTCCCAACACGATCACTCTGAGTCAGTGTAGAGTGATTAATGCGAGGCGTCTCCAACCCTCCTGCTTTCCAGCTGATTTCCTATATTCCTATATAAAAGCCAGATTGCAGACCACCTATACCATTTTGCAGTTAAATTGCTATTTGTTTCTGAACTTCTGTTTCAAATGTGAATCTCTTTGTTTACAGATGGCAACAGATTTGCAGCAGAGAGCGACAGATTTGCAGTTTTTGCTGATTTATCACAGATAATCACCATATTATCACAAACAGATTGTATGTAATTGCCAGCTTGACCCCATTTAACTGCAAACTAATAGCAGACTGATAGCAGACTGACTCCGTCCTACTGCAGTGCAATTGCTGTCTTGATGCAACAAAGTCACTGTGAAGAAACCAACTGATTGCAAAAAGTCACAGATCTAGGCCCAATCTTCATGGGAATTGTTTAAAAGCAACAAAATAACAAGTTCCCTGCACACGGTTGTGATATTACACTTAAATTGTTTGCAAAGATGGGAAGTCAGGTTAACAGTGCTGCTGTCTGAATTTATTCCCCTTTGGACAGACCAGTGATGCTGTTTCCCTCTTTTCCTCTTTGTGCTAAGTTAAGTTAAAATATCAGCAAGAAAGCAAATAATTGCATTTTCCCAAATGGCAAACTTGCTTTAATTGACGCAGAAATTGTGATCCAACAAGTATATGGCTGGCTAGATAGATTTATACACAACATATATAGTACAACACTTTAGCACGTAGTGTCTGTATTCCTGTGCAGGTTCTCACCATATTCAAATCTCTGGTGGCTTACATAAGTGTCAACAACCACATGAACATGGTGGTCTCATTAGCTGCAGAGTTATACAGGGAATGTCAATTTTCACCATGTAACCAAGTTTTGTTCTGTTTGCCAAATACTTGTATGTGTTGGAAGAGGAGATGTGTAAATTGATTTCATATGCAACAAGATTGGTTTGTTCAACACAAAAAAGCTTTACATCTGGAAATTCTCAAGCCGGTGTGAGTGTTCTGTTTATACCTCCTTATTTTTGTCAAAGTGTTAAGATCTGTTGACAAGTTGATAGAAGTTCGTGTATTTACATTTATGCATCTTGGGACTTCTGAATTTACAGCCAAGCAAACAATGGAGCTTAACGCAAACACATGAGGGATTTTATGAGTTCAAGTACTCACTGCATATACAAGCTTACAATAGGCTCAGACGATTATTTTGGTGTCTATACTGCTTAACAAGCCTTTTGTGATTCATCCATCCATTTATCCATCCATCGTTTTGCCTCATCCATTTGCTGGAACCTATCCCAAAGATCATGGGGTGAAAGGTAGTGTAAACCCTGGATAGGTCTCCAGTCTGCAGAGCCGACACTTTCGCTTTCACCGAGGCGTCACATTCACACCTACAGGAATTTTAGAATTGCTAGTTAACCTAACATGCATGTCTTTGAACTGTGGGAGGAAGCCAGTGTACCATGAGAGATCCCACACAGGCATGGGGAGAGCGTGCAAGTGCTGCACAGAAAGGCTTCAGCCAGCCAGTGCACTCAAACCTTCTAGATGTGAGGCAAAGTTATCAGTTTTGCCAATATTTTGTCAAACAAAGTATAAATGCACAGTTCTTACATGCAGTGAAGCATGAGAACCTGTACCAGACAAAATGTAAGTCAAGGGGTGAAATGAAACCAATGCTGTCTGCCCCACAGACTACACTGAAGCCATGCTTGCCTTGTATTGGAAATTAAGCATTCATTTTGATGCCTGGCTGCTTTTGAGAAGCCAAATTCCTGTACCTTATCATTTCACATGTTTAAATCACACTCTGAAGATCCTCCTGATAATCCCTGTAATATCTTATTTCACTGACTTCCATTGGATATTGGAGTAAATTGGGAGCAGTCTTTAATAAAGAAATAATAAACGTTATATTATATGTGTGTGTGCCAGACAATGTACTACAAATTAAAAGCACTGAGGCAAGATGGCGAATGATCTTGTCTCACTTAGTACATATGAAATGGCATATCAGTGCCCTCCCAGGAGAAGGGAGGGGAAGAAGGGAAAACCACATTATGAGCTAAAACTAACAAACGGTGTAGTTCACTGATGTTTAAAATAAAAGTACAGTGGAAGGTTAACCTTTAACTTTTATCATTTTTAACAGAAATAATTAAATTTAATTCTTCCATGCTTATTTGTGGAACAGATAGACACAGCAAGCTATGTGCAACACAGTGACAGAGGCTCTCATTGAGGAAACAGAGTTAAATTACACAAATAACTTCATGGAATTAGCTTTAATTCCTTGGTTATACCATGCGAGGTGAAAACGATGGAGGAATGTGTGTGTGTCTGATGTAATTGTGAGGCTGCTGTGCAGCTGATTGGTGCAGTTCTCTCACATGCAGAAGTTAATTTCTGCTTTTCTCTTTGGCCTTCAGCAGCTGCTGGATAATCCCCTTGAGCCTGTGTCCTATTAAGCTTTTAAAAGCCGGTATAAACTGTTCATTTTTTAATAACCATGTCACATCAAGGGTACAAATCTGCACCACCCACTGCCTTTCATCTGCACACTGTGGTCAAATTTCATCACGGCTCTGCTTGCTACTGTGTAAATATAAGCGTCTTCCTCTCCAACAACGTCGTCTTTCTGATCTGATTATTTCTTATCAGTTAATCATACGTGTGTCAAGTGTAGGCAGGAGGATTATGGAAAACATTCTGACTCCATTTGCCCTCAATGATTATAGATTGGTTGCATTAACATCTGAATGGCAACTGAATGTAAGCATGTTTGCAGTGAGCAGAGAGAGTGTATAGCAATTTTTTCTCTTTACCCTGTACAGTGGCGACATCAGTATAAAATTTAAATTCTCAGGTGATGCTACAGTTTTGGGGTCTATCAGTGGTGAGGCGAAGATAGAGTACAGGGAACCATTGGGCCAGTAGAGGTGCAGAGCACCAGATACTTGGCTGTTCACCACAAGTGTAACACTGAGCCTCTCTACAGGAAAAGACAGAGCAGACTTTACTTCCCAATGAAGCTTAGATCATTTAATGTATACAGTAAAATGTTCACACCTGTTGTTAGACTGCTGGTGCAAGTTTCTTTGTAACTATGGAAGCTTAACAAGCTGATTTTGAAGGTTGGCTCGTTGCTAGGTACTAACTTGAAGCCTCTACAGTTGGTTACTGAGTGAAAGATGCCGGACGAATTGCTCAGCATATTGGACAACACCTCATACCTCTTTCACAACCTTCTAGTCAACCAGAATGCCATCATCTGGATTCTTCAACCCTGTAATAAGGACAGAGGAAATCTTTCATACCTCTCCAGTTAACATAATAACAACTCTCTGTGACCCTCCGTGCTCTGAAAGGATACTTTCCCTCAGTGTGGCAAAGCACAAGCTCACTCTACTTGTTAATTTGCATTCATAAACTATAGACATTTGCCAGCTGCACCCATCTCTTTTGCATAGTTTAAAGTTTTAGTTTAATAGTTAACGTCTGAGATCTACGAGTGCACGACTCCTGAATCACTGTTTAATATCAAGGTTATTGTGAACGTTCCCAAACTTCCATAAAGACTTGTCTTGACTATCATCTCTGCATGAGACAGCACACCTGGCCACAGTCTGTGCCATCCTTCCTTTCAGGTTTAGATTGGAAAAGCAGCATTTAAAAAATGGTCATATTTATGTTTTATTTTAAAGAATACCATAGAGTTCAGGTCCTTTGTGTACTTTGCTGTTGGCTTTTCATGGGGTACCTTTATGTACTTTCCCACAGAGAAAAGCAAAGGATGTCATCGCCTTCAAAAGCTTTTGATTTGCTCTTATATGAAGTATAATCTGCAGCAGTTTGTGAGTAACAAGCAATATATTTTCTTTTCTCTTTGTGTTTGTGTGGGCAAAGATCTTTGATTCCAGATTACTCAATACAAGGCACAAAACTAAACCAAAATGTTGTCTCATAATGATCCCTAACTGTTCAAGCATGCTCACCGTCATGAAGCAATAATATATGCAAGCAATTCTAAATGGCACAGGCTGGCAGGAATACCGCTTTATGAGTTCACTTTGGTATCTTTAAGTTATTTCTTGGGTTTTGTCAAGCTTTAACTTGTAACCATTTACAAGCTCAAACTAAAATCTTCAGACAGCGTGAGACCAAAAGGATTACTCAGTTGTCAGACTGACTGACTGAGGTCGCTTCTGAAAACTGATTCTTCTGAATCACGACTACGTGAACTGCAGTCTGCAAATTTGTCCTGTGCTGTGCATCATTGAAATACAACGTATAGTGAAACATTAAAGAAACTGAAGCAAATTTCTACCAAACTGAATGATTGTAAATGGACTGGTGGTTTCGACCTAACCCCTGTCCACGGGCCTGCGGGTACCTAACAGCCTGCTCCTGCTCTACCCGAGCACCCTATACAATATGCCTCATTCACCCAAGTACTTTTTTTATGCCTATGGGCTTTCTAGCCAACATTCACATTCCAGTGGACGAACTGAAGAGCAATACTTGGTGTTAGTACCTTGCTCAATGATAATTGGCATGCAGACTGGAACAACCAAGGATGGAACCATCAACCTTCCGCTTAGCAGATGACCTGCTCTCCTCCTGAGCTACAGCCACTCAATTGTCCACCAATAAAACTGATGTGCACTGACATTTAGGATTAGTGAGGCTCACACTTTGTGCAAGCAGTTGCGGTGCCATTAAAGGCTTTGTGAACCACGAGTAAAATCTGAAAATGAATGATATATTCCAAGGGATATTTGATAAAAGGGGCACTGTGATGAAAATGAAATAATGTGATCATCTCTCAGTGAAGAATGCCTGTTACACTATAGGTCAACCTCCAATGTAGTAGAGGCTTAATCTTTCTATCCATTTGGAACTTCCTAAGCCAGTCATAACGTGAAAGGCCCTGAGCTCTCCTCCTATTTCAGCAATTCCCAGAACATCTCAGGTGTTAAACATGGCTGTTAATGGATTAGGGAGCAGCTAATCCATCAAAAGAAAATTAATTGCAACAACTCTACTACGGAGTCAGAAATTTGTGTCAGTTACCACCATTTGTTAAAAGCTAGAGTTAGCTGCTTTTCTACAGAGCCCACACTATCACTGAGACACTGAGTACTGGTCTATCATCAGAATAAACGTCGCAACTGATTGTATCTATCACCCATTAGGGAGTGTTTGCAATTACTGAAGTATTAGCACTACATGTCATTGACCCAATAACAGTGAATGTATGTCTGAAACATTTAGTAGAAATTACGTCTGAGTTCTGCTTCAGAGGGTCTACAGAGGGTTTTACACAACTGCGTCCTCATATGGAAAGTGGAGCTTTGTCCTTTGGGTAGGAGGATTTTTCAAAAGAGGTAAAGAACAGTGTCCTACCTTTGCAGGATTACTGAGCAGACAGATAGTAATCCCCTAGTATGTGCACCCTCGGGCATAAGAGGCATACCTT
>NC_052961.1:15193681-15262956 GCF_013358895.1 Oreochromis aureus | reverse complement strand
TAAAGGATGTTTATCCCATGGTCAGGGCATCCATCCCTTGTGCCCCTGCTGTTTCTGACATGCAGCTTTGTTGGAAATATTTTAGAGCTGTTCATTTAAGGACACGATACAGAATAAAGACCAAAGACCGTGACTCAAACGTGACACATATTTAGTTCTTTAAGGTTTACCAGATGAGGCAAAGAGCAGAATGGCACACAAAGCAGCAGGAAATAGAAAAGTATAAAAAAAATTTATGCAAAACACGTCACCCACACATGCTAACACACACAAAGGCCTTTTGTAAAACATTGTTAAATTGGGTTGTTTTTTTGTTTTTTTTAAAGCTGATTTTATTCTAAGCCAAGAGCAGAAACAAGCTTTAAATGCAGATTTTAAAATCCTGGTGGATTACAGAATACTCAGGTGGTAAGCTTTAACATAATCTAAACCACAACCATAAGTGGAAATAAACAGAATTGCAGCATGAAGCTTAACATCACAACACCTGGTAAAAAAACTCATCTTTATTAGACATCTGCACAGTCTGGGATTGTTCCTTTTTTTTTAAATGGAGTCATAAGTCCACATTAAAGACGTCCAGAAGGAAGAATGGACTTAATGTTCACGTGTTTTGAACATGTTGTGTTTAGGCACAGAAAAAGACCTATAAAACTTAACAACTTACAACCAAAATGTTTTCTAATCCAGTGTGACAGGCAACACGTCTTTAGGACAGCGGCCCACCGTTCAAGGGATTATGGGCCGTGTGAGAGCAGTTTGGCTGGCATTTGACTCTCCACTTTGCTTTAACGATTACTGTTAATACTGTTGCAGCTTGGGGAATTGGAAGAGTCGACTTGATTGTATTGCTTATTTAACTGTGTTGTTGCATGCTTTCACATCAAGTGGTTCTCCGTGACTGAAACAGGCCTTCAAATGCCATCAACAGGCATGATGTGAAAAATTTTACTTGTTATGCAAGAGGTGTGGGATTCTGGAGTAGAGGAAAGCGTGTGCAAAAAAACAAAATTTAAGCATAAATTTAAGTTTGTTCCAAAGGTCACTTATTTCCTTCTTTGTGATTATCAAGGGAAGGTTTTGTAAAAGATCTGACTGAACCTCCAGAGGCTTATAGCCATGATTATACGGTAATGAAATAACAACTGTTAAAAGTCCCGTGCTTAAGGGCTTTTTGTTTGTTTTTTTCATAGTGTTTTTGATGACTATTACTCATTGTTAAATTAGTCACAAATATAGGCAGACACAAAGGAATTAACAGCCAACACTGAAGTTCCTCTGAGCGTTACCAAAATTTATAGCCTCTTTGTTTTGGTTTTTACAGCCTCCAATTTTAATTCTGTGGTTTATTCTCAGAGCTTAGCGCTGGTTACTTCCAGGCACAGGAAGCTCTTTCCAATGAAATGGCTGTTAAAAACAGCAACAGACAAAAATACTGCACACCACTTTCTCAGCACCATTCATAGACAAAGCAGTTATTTGCAAGAGTTTTTGAAGGCAAATATGCAAATGTTTCCCTGCCCATTCATCATACCTCATAAGATGAAGTCTCCACTGTGTGTATTATGTCCAACTTTATAAAAATGACTAAATGCAAGTTCCAATAAGGGTTTTCTGTCATGGGAAACAGTTGCCCCAAATTGTGATTCATTTCTAAATCTAACCTGCTGTCAATAAAAAATGAATGCTAATATCAGCTGGACTGCATTCATGCATTACATCTCTACTTGCACAAACATGCATCGTACTGACTTATGATATCACTGTACACTCTAACCCTGTCCATCTGTAGAGAGGTCTCATGTGGGATTAAGAGGGCATTCATGCTGCAGGCATTTTAGTTGATGTGTTCTTCTAACCTTCTGTGGAAAATACAACATGCACATGTTGAACAGAAGATGTGTTTTTCATCTCGTTAATAATATTGCTTCAGAATGCTAACATAACCGCTGGAGTTAGAAATAACAAAAAAGACCCATAATGATATGACTTTTTAGCGTGCTCGGGCTTGTGTAATGAAGTGACTTGTCAGTGTTCCTCTGCTATCACCCGAAGAATGTCTCTCCTGGGACTCGTGGGGCAAAAGCAGGCTCAGCCAATCTCCGCTGCTACAAAATGACACAATATTAACTGGCCTTGAAGCTGCATGACCGGCAGCATAACCACTCCAAGGATCAGACACGAATCATTCAAAATCTGTGACTCAGTGAAAAACAAACAGGCCAAGGACTCCAACAAAGAGCTCACTGGACAAAAGGAGATATTAGAGGAATGTGTGTGTGTGTGTGTGTGTGTGTGTGGCCACTTCATTATGTAAACGCTGTAAACACTAGGTTGGACCTCCTTTTGCCTCAAGAATTGATTTAATTCTGGAACCTGGAAGCATTCCTCTAAGATTTTGACTAACATCTCTTAGCTAACTAGCATCAGTGATGTGCAGCAGATTTCTCAGCTGCACATCCACGATGCAAATCTCCTCCTCCACCACATCCAAAATGTGCTCTGTTAGATTAGGATTTGGTGACTATGGGGGCTGATTGAGTACAGGGAACTCACTGTCATGTTTGAGGTGATTGAGCTTTGTGACTTGGTTTAATATCCCGTTGAAAAAAGTCATCAGAAGACTGTGGTCATAAAAAAATGCGCATGGTCAGCAACAATGCTCAGGTAGGTTGTTGTAACTGTGCTACCAGCATTCTTTTCTGGTCCTATAATTTCAAATATTGCAGCAGATATCAAAACTCAATTGGCCAGATAATGTTTTTCCGCTTTTCTGTT
Organism: Oreochromis aureus; assembly: GCF_013358895.1. Taxonomy (NCBI): domain Eukaryota; kingdom Metazoa; phylum Chordata; class Actinopteri; order Cichliformes; family Cichlidae; genus Oreochromis; species Oreochromis aureus. The sequence goes on along the minus strand of NC_052961.1, from coordinate 15,260,178 downwards.
TTCCAAATTAGTGAAACAATACACACTGTAGCCTGAGTTTCGATCTGTTTCACACTTAGATGATGTCAGTGGTTATTTGAGTTACTCGTTGCCTTCCTATCAGCTCAAAAGAGTTCAAGCCCACTAAAATCACTCTTCACCCTTCTGATACTCAGTTTGAACTTCAGTAGGTCATACTGACTGTGTCTGCATGCCTAAAGGAACCCAGTTGCTGCCATGAGATGTGTTGATTAAATATTTGCATTAACAAGCAGTTGAGCAGGTGTACCTCTTCTTATCTCTTCTTCTTTTATTCACATTTAAAGCATTTAGTAATTTATTTTCAGGAAGTGGCATGTTGGTACAGTTTACTTGCAAATTTTCAAGCTTGGGACTTTTAAATTGAGCTTCAAAATTATTTATAACATTTTATTTGAAAACAAAATGATCTGATCTGTAAGAAAAACCTATACATGTTGTAAGTCATTTTCCTGCTATTTATAAAAGATATTGCTGTTTGTGGTACATATGCAGCCAAGCCTGAAGGGAACTTTGCATGACCATTATTATAATTTGATGATTCAATTAAAGACTCATAGGAGTACTTCCCAGATTCAGTGTGTTCTGAATTAAAGAAAGGATTGAAGGAACAATTTTAAATTATGAAAAAGTAACCATGCTGTTCTTATATTACTGGAAGACATGGAAAACTGGTTTAATACAAAGTGAGATTTCAGAGACGTACTTTGTTAGCTTTTCTCTTTTGGTCCATTAGTATTCCTGGCTAAAGTCGAGTTCATTGATAAAACTCAGTTTTCCTGAGAGTCATTCTAAATAAGAATCACATTATTATTATTAAATATAAAATGCATGTTTTTCATGCTCAGCTTGGTCCACATGAAGGCCACTTTCAGCAACAAAGTAAAAACAAAAATGATAGTAATGTGATTCATAGATTTCTGAGCCTCACGATGTTTGTTTTACAGCCCTGAAACTGTCAATTCAATGGCTGTGTGGGAAATCCAAATAAAAAAATTAAGACCAAAACTTTTTTGGGCGATGGGGCTTGCATGTACAACTTTGCCTAGTGGTTTGGCAGAACATTGGCTGAACATTAAAACATTGAAACCGAAAATAAATGAATAAATAAGTCTTTGCCAAACTGGGATTTAATCTGCTGCTGTGAAACTTGGCTTAACATCAGTATTCTTTGGAGATTTGGCTGAGATTTGGAGATTTTGCTGCGATTGCACATTTCTTTTCAGTCTTTTAGCTTTCTTTTTCTCTTCACTGTCTCAAGCCTCTTTGGTCCTGTTTAAAAAATCACTTCCACCTCTCTCGAAATTGTCTGCCTTTCTCTTTATCGTTCCTGTGCCCTTCTCTCTTAGCTAATTAGCATCAATGCAGGTGGTCACGTTTGTGCTGCCATTAATAAGGAGAGAACTCAAAGCAGGTGGCGTCAGCTGAAACTAATCTGACATTTATTGGTCACAGGTGTATAAGTTACAAGATACGGTTTGACTAATCAAGGATTTTTATGTGTGGCATCTTTTAAGAATTAAGCAAAGCACACCATCAGGGAATGCTCTTGAGAGTAACTAAGCTTTTTTATAAATGAGGATCTCATGCTTTAACGCGAGGCCTCAGTTCAAAACATCACCACGTCAAAACCCACATTGGTGCTATTAACATGACTTAAGATTCGACTTTGACTGTGCCTTGGTGTTTCTGTGTTACAGGAGATGGGAACCCTAAAGAGAGCAGTCCTTTCATCAACAGCAGTGCAGCCACTAACATGGATAAGAGCCAGCAGTATGATGGCAATAACATGGCTCTGTTTGAGGTGGGCGCACTCTTCACTGCTCTGTAATATAGGCTGCTGTCCTTAAGTGGTGTTATTAAGGCCAGAAATGTGACTGTATATGCTTTTAAGTTGAACTTTGCATATATTTGTACTGCACTATAGGAAGAGATGGATACCAGTCCCATGGTTTCCTCCCTGCTCAGCACTCTGGCCAACTACTCCAACCTGCCAACGGGCAGCAAAGAGCACGAAGAGGCTGAGAATAATGAGGAGGGGTCACGTCCATCTAAAAAACCTGTCAAGGTACAGTATGTTATATATATGACCTATTAAACTTCACTTTGCAGCAACAAAAACAGATTTAAAAATGTCAAAATACTGTCATATAATATGATTAGAAAATATCATAAAACAGTGAATTCTTTACTATTTATATCTATAATGTCAAACTCCCTACACGTACGGATAATAAAGGATATTTTTATGACCACAGCGGACAGCTCATTTTATTGCTGAGGTGCTTTAATTAATGTATCAACATGAAAATCATTAGAAATATAGGACACTGACTGCATAATGTGTTTACACCTGTTTTTTCAGGTTGTCCATTGATGTTTTTTGAAGCATAAATTAATTTAAAAATCTGCCAAAAACCATGTTTAGAGAATTAAATACAGGCTGGTGAAATCACATGGTAAATGATGGGAGTTCTCATAGTTTAACCATTTTATTACAATAGTAATGTTTAAATACAACTGACTATGGTTTATTCATTTAAATTATCAGCAAAAGTTCACAGTAGAGTCTCCATATTTTTCTACTTTCTTAAATTGAATCCAAATCTGCTTCCACTGTTGTGTCGATCAACACCTCGTAAAAAAAACGATATTGTTTTGTTGCATTATGAACACAGGAAATAAGCTTTAAATTGCATCAAAACCTTTATCATCATTTTATGGAAGATTGCAAAAGAAAGCATCAAGGACACTTTTTAACACCAGAGGTGAAATGGTCCAGGTGGTATTAAATTATAATGTAGTAAATTTATGTTTACCTACAGATGTTTAAAGGTAGGCACACTAAAAAAAGGAGTAACAAGTCAGGTTTTTACAAGAAACAAAGAAACAATTATGGTGTAAGTAAATTTAGGGACTGCATAAATCATTTTAATTAGTGTGTAATTTCATAGCAGTTTTGCAAAGACACAAACAATATTTCCTCATCTTACATTTTAAAAATGCTGCACTTTTTTAGAACCATACTATGGAGTCGATTAATCTTGCCTTTTTACATCTTTATCTAATATTCATTATGTTGCTGTTGTTATTGGATTGTCATTTTATTGTACTTGCATAAATGTGATAAGGACTGTTCTCCTTACAAGGCAAAATAAATGCCATCAAAATTTGCAGGTCTATGTAACATTACAACGATGTAGCCAAGTCTAAGTTCATATTTATTTATTTCACAATCACTGTTTAAACCTAACTTTCAAAAGAAGTATACAGGAAAGGAGTGTCTTCTCCTCCTAAGTGAAGCAAGTTGATAATATGGCCCAAAAAGTACACTGTACTTACAATATAAGTCAGGGAAATATTGGTTGTTTTTCCAAAAAATTGCTTAGAAATTGCAAAGCACTTAAAATCCCTTATGCAATACTTAAATTTACTTACATTATAATTATTTCTTTGTTTCCTGTATAAACCTGATATGTTGCCCTCTATTGTAGTGTAAGTTCAAAATATTTGTAGGTAGATATAATTACAGGTGTGGGATGAATTATGGAGTGTTACTTTTTTTTAAAGCTGTTTTTCCCACAATAAATGTAATAACAGAATGACTGAACAACAAACTTATTAGCCAGAAAAAAGGAGTTAGTGCACTTTTTATCATAAAGCTTTTAATTTGTTATTTTGTTTTGTGTATTTTCCAGGCACCTCAGCTGGGCACTCTAATGGGAGTGTACTTGCCGTGTATCCAGAATATTTTTGGGGTAATCCTCTTCCTGCGGATGACATGGATGGTTGGGATTGGAGGCGTCTTTGGCTCGTTTATAATCGTCTTCATGTGCTGTTCTACAGTGAGTAAAACTGCAGGATTTCCTGCTCTGGGGGCGCTCTGAGCCTCGCCGATCTGACTGCTGGCTGTTCAGCGTTCAGCATTAATCAGTCAACTAAAGGCACTCAGCCTATCAATCTGGGAAAAAAGTGGTTTTGCAAGCATTTATAACTGATTACCGAGATATCACAACTCTAACATCAATGACAGGAAAACACTGAATACCTCCTTACTGTGCATCCATCTGTTGGGAACTATTCATGTGGATATTTGTCACATGCAACCTACCTAAACATTGTTGCAGACCTATAGATTGTATAGAAAAGATGAATGCAGCCACCGCTGGTTGTTATCATACTGTTTGTTTGGAGCCAAGCTAATTAGTAGCAATAACAAACTAAAAATAGCAGAATTCAACTCACCAAAACTTTAGTGCAGTGTCTGTACCACAGAGAAAGCAATATTAGCTGTAAAATAGTTCCCCTCAAAAAGCTCCAGAAGGCACTAACACCACAAATGTTGATGGCTACAGCTGCCCGTGAATTAAAGCTGCCACACCCCTAACTTCCATCCATCCATCCATCTTCATCCGCTTTATCCGAGGCCGGGTCGCGGGGGCAGCAGCCTAAGCAGAAAGCCCAGACCTCCCTCTCCCCAGCCACCTCCTCCAGCTTATCCGGGGAACACCAAGGCGTTCCCAGGCCAGCCGAGATATAATCTCTCCAGCGTGTCCTGGGTCTGCCCAGGGGCCTCCTCCCGGTGGGACATGACCGAACACCTCACCCAGGAGGCGCCCAGGAGGCATCCTTGTCAGATGCCCGAACCACCTCAACTGGCTCCTTTCGATGTGGAGGAGCAGCGGCTCTACTCTGAGCCCCTCCCGGATGGCCGAACTTCTCACCCTATCTCTAAGGGAGAGGCCAGCCACCCTTCGGAGGAAGCTCATTTCTGCCGCTTGTATCCAGCGATCTCATTCTTTCGGTCGCTACCACAGCTCGTGGCCATAGGTGAGGGTAGGGACGTAGATCGACCGGTAAATTGAGAGCTTCGCTTTTACACTCAGCTCCCTCTTCACCACGACGGACCGGTGCAGCGTCCGCATCACTGCAGCCGCAGCACCAATCCGTCTGTCGATCTCCGCCCCTTCTCCCATCACTCGCGAACAAGACCCCGAGATACTTGAACTCCTCCACTTGGGGCAGGAACTCATCCCGACCCGGAGTGGGCACTCCACCCTTTCCGGCTGAGAACCATGGCCTCAGATTTGGAGGTGCTGATCCTCATTCCCGCTGCTTCACACTCGGCTGCGAATCGTTCCAGTGCGAGCTGGAGGCCTTCACCTGATGAAGCCAACAGAACCACATCATCCGCAAAAAGCAGAGATGAGATTCTGAGGCCACCAAGCGAAAGCCCTCCGCCACTTGGCTGCACCTAGAAATCCTGTCCATAAAAATTATGAACAGAACCGGTGACAAAGGGCAGCCCTGGCGGAGCCCATCACCCACCAGGAACGAGTCCGACTTAACTTCATATAAGCAAAATCCAACCAGTCAGTTATTTAAAAAAAAAAAAAAAAACAGTCATTATAAAGAGGGAAACTATGCTTGGAGTCCCAAAACACTTTTGTACCAAGTTTTAAACATTTTTAATATGCCAGTCTGTGAGAACTTACTGGGACCCAGCCTCAAGTGGCCAACACTGGAACTGCAGATTCTGGTCTTTCAGGCGGAGATTCTGCTGCTTGTGCAGACCAAGCAGATGCCATGTCTATGTCCAGGGGGGAGCTAGCAAAATATTAGGCTGGTGGCTTTAATATTGTTTTTGATCAGTGTACAACAGGCTGTGTGAATGTAATTTTCATTGTGCAGCTGCTGAAGGTGACATAGTAAATCCTGATAAACGGCATTCTGCCAGTAAACCCACTAACAGGCTTTTAGCACCATATTTCTCCCTGTATGTGGGCTTAATCAACAAAGGGGGGCTTAAAATGTATTACATGAAATGTTTTTCAAAAAATTACAGAATGAAAAAGGGAAACAAGTTTTTTTAAGTAAGGAAAGACACTGACCATTGGAATCTTACTATGATTAGTTTGTGTCTAAAAATAAGGTTTAACAAACCTAAATAGATGGGTTGTCTGATTTTCGCCAGCACTTTGTTGGAAGTTTCAGGGGCGTTAAAAAGACATGTCTGGATTTCATTTGATTTCACCCACACTGAAATTACTAATAGATCATGTCTGGGCTTTATAAATATAACCTTGGACTACTAGTTGCTGTAGTAGTATGCTGTTAAACTCTAATATTAAAGAGTTAAACTACAGACAAGTACCGTAAAAGTGTATCTAACTACCGTGGTCTGCTGTAACAGACTGTAACTGAAGTGACAGTATGTGGCTAACCAGTCATTCCTGTGAGGAACGGTTCAACGTGATCAGATGAGTCAGACTTTTGCACTGCTGGATGGTTTTTTTTGGGCGGGGGGGGGCTTCCCTGTCAGACATCCTTAATTTGACTTGCCCACCTGCTGCCTTTCAGAGTCCTGTAATCCCCCCCTGTTGTCTGCTGCTGTTTTCAGACCATGCTCACAGCCATCTCCATGAGTGCCATTGCAACAAATGGAGTCGTGCCGGGTGAGTGGATATCTGAGGGCATGCATTAGTATGTTTGTGTGCAACAGAGCGGTGCACTGAGCGCTATGTGTGTTTGCGACTCACAGCTGGAGGCTCATATTACATGATCTCTCGCTCTCTGGGGCCCGAGTTTGGCGGTGCTGTCGGGATCTGCTTCTACTTGGGCACCACTTTTGCGGGTGCTATGTACATTCTCGGCTGTATTGAAATTCTGCTGGTAAGTCGATTGAATTTTTAAATGACAGGTTTATATTGCTTTTCATGTATTTTTCATATACCTGCAATATAATAACAGGAAAAGCGCAGCTGGAGCTAATAAAGGCTGAATTCCAGTTATGTTAGTTTTGGGGTCCTGTTACTGGTTCAGTCTTGTAGCTAATGTGTTAGTTAAGTGAAAGAGATCCGTTATTATTATTTTTTATAGATGTGTTTTGGCCTTTATTATTTTTATGACAGGACATGAGAGCAGACAGGAAAGCGGGACAGAGAACAGAGGGAATGACATCCAGGAAATTGTTCAGTGGGAAATCAAATCTCTGCTCAACCCACTGAACTCTATCTGTACCCCACGTGTTGTTAATTTGGTTGTTTACACCTGTGATCTTCTGGCTAAATTGTCTTCAAACGTTGGCTGTAAAACAGGAATCATTAACGCACAACATGTTCCAATAAATGATAATGAAAGGATATCAGGCAATAAGGGGACAGAGGGGGGAAAAGCAAGGTTACTCTCCCGCTTTAAACTAAATAACTCACATTCACACAGTACAGTAATTTTTAACCCAGTGAACTTTTTTTTAAATGTGTTAATGTATTTTATTCTCATTGCTTTAGTGTGTTTTCTTTTCGTTATTTCCATTATTATGAAAATAATACAAATGTGCTTTGAGGGGGTAAATTGAGTTATTGAAAAAATAATGCAATTGAGGAGATTTGGTGGCATTTTCCTGTTTCTGCATAGCAGCTGTTATGCACTCTTCTGACTGACTTTTTGCCAAACTGACAGATGATGTGATTTCTCAGGAAAAAAAACATAAACCTATAAACACCGACTAGCCTCATGGCACAGATTCAACAAGATGCTGTGAACATTTCTTTGAGATTTTGGTCCATATTGATATCACAGCATCACACAGTTGCTGCTGATTTGTTAGCTGCGCATCCAGGATCCAAATCCATTCCACCACATCGCGAAGAGTCCAAACAGTTTGAGATTTAAGTCTTCTGAGATCCTGCTGGACATAGCAATCAGAAAATGGGAATACTGTCATCATTTATAATGTGACATGGTCCATTCATTTACTAAAGTGTGTCAAAAAATACTTGCACTATTACAGCAGCAGCAGCCTGAACTTTAATACAGGGCAGGTTGGATTGATGTTTGCATGTTGCTTTCATGTTGCCCAATTCTGACCCTAAGATCTCAGTGTTGCAGCATAAATCAAGACTCATCAGACCAAGCAATGTTTTTCCAGTATTGTCCAAGTTTTCAGTTTCCTGTTCTTAGCCGACAGGAGGAGAGGAGACACCTGTTGTGAAGCAGTTCAAAAATTACTCAAGTCACCATTTTTCCCCATTCTGATGCTTAGTTTGAACTTCAGCAGGCCATCTTGGCCATATCTACATGTCTCAATGCACTGAGTTACTGTCATGTGATTGGCTGTGTTAATACACAGTCAACAGGTGTACCTAATAAAGTATTTACAACATTATAATGATAACGTTTTGCTTTTTTAGAACTAGAAGGATAAATAATAAAATGTATTTTTGATATATCACATGACATTGTTTTTTATTAACCATAAAATAAGTTGCATAAACATATTTATATGTAGATTCTCTACAATACTTCTGCAAACTTTACCTTATTCTTCTCACCCTCTCTAACCCTCTCTTCCTCCACTGATTTGCCTCTTTCAGATTTATATTGTTCCCCAGGCAGCCATCTTTAAGATTGAGGGCCTGGAGGGCCCAGAGGCAGAAGCAGCATTGCTCAACAACATGCGAGTGTACGGCACTATTGTGCTGAGCTTCATGGCACTGGTGGTGTTTGTGGGGGTCAAATATGTCAATAAGCTGGCACTGGTCTTCCTGGCCTGTGTCATACTTTCTATTCTGTCTGTCTATGCTGGAGTCATCAAGACTGCCATTGACCCCCCTGTGTTTCCGTAAGTGACTCTTTATTGACTGGTACAAATCCATAATGATGTGGAATTTTCCTACGTGACAGGTATGCCCTGTGCTGGCTGTCTTTGCAGCGTCTGTCTGCTGGGAAATCGAACTCTTCTTTCTAAAGGATATGATGTCTGTGCAAAGGTCATTGAGATAGACAACGAGACTGTCACCACCAAACTGTGGAGGAGCTTTTGTGATTCGGAGTACCTCAATGCCACTTGTGACGAATACTTCAACAATAACAATGTTACAGAGATACAAGGTATTCCAGGGGTCACTAGTGGCATCCTGGCAGGTAAATTCTTCAGTGTAAACCACCTTCTGTCGGGTTCTTGGCCAACCACAGTTCAGTATGTATTAAAGATTAAATTCCTAAACTTGGTCTCTCTTTCTCTCAGAGAACCTTTTTGGTAACTACCTGGAGAAAGGGATGATTCTGGAGAAGCGTGGACTTGCATCTGACGTGGATCCAGACAGTCCCACAACAAACTCAAACCGCTACGTTCTAGCAGATATCACCAGCTTCTTCACTCTGCTGGTGGGAATTTATTTCCCATCTGTCACAGGTTAGTCCCAGGCAGGCACGCTAAAGAGGTCCATTATGCTTTGTTTTTTTGTTTGTTGTTTTGTTTGTTTGTGTGTTTTTTATCAAAGGTGTCTGGGAAAACTCCTCTTGGTTCAAATAACTGCATGTAATATGCACCAGACCCTGCAGTTCTCTTAATGCCTGCTCGGAAATGTTAAAAATTGTTTTGGCTTTGTCTAACCACTTTAATCACTTTCCTGCTTAGCAGACAGCAGTTTCTACTCTTAACTTTTCCTATGGGCACCACACAAAGTTTTGTGGTAAACACGGTCCAATTTGGCATTAAGGAGCCAGAAAGTTTCCTCAGGGGTTGGTGGAGACAGTTTACTTTGTTTTCAGGTGTGAGAGATGGTGGTTGCAAATAAATGTTAATGTTTATTTTTATGCTTGCCGGCTGTATAAATGGGAAAATATTTGCTTACAAGTTCTTCATGCCACTTTGTTGTTGTTTTTTTGGTGACCTGTCAGCCTTGAGTCCACAGTTTGTTTTTGCTGCCCTCCAGTGGCCAAAGAAAACAGCACCTTTAACATGACTGAAGTCAGTAAAGTGCTTAGTATTCCATAAAGGGGGATGTTAGTAATGACCTTTCTCACGCTCTGTTTTATGTACATATATCGTTTATATCCTCTGAGAACCTGAGTCTGATCATTGTAATATTATCAAGTCAGAACTCTCCCGATTATTTAACCTTCTGCTCAAAGGTATCATGGCCGGCTCCAACCGCTCCGGAGATCTGCGTGACGCTCAGAAGTCAATCCCTATTGGCACCATCGCAGCCATCAGCACCACATCAACTGTGTGTATCCTTCAGTGAACCAAGGCCGGTTAAAAATAAACATAAATATAACTTTTCACAAGTTATCGTTACCTTTTCAGTGATGTGGTCCTTATCAGCTTTTTTTACCCAGACATGTCGTGTGTGGTGCTGTTTGGTGCTTGTATAGAAGGAGTCGTCCTAAGAGACAAGTAAGTCTACTTCTATTAAATTTAATTTTGGACCGTTATACTCAGAAAATGTTTGTAGTTTGAGGTTTGTTTGTTTTTTTAAAGACAAGCCTTAATATTATTGTAAACTGGGCACATGTGTGACAGCAAAATGTTTGACAGGCCCAATAAAAAGTCAGAAAGGAAGAATGTAGGGAATTACAGACCTGCACAGGTTGTTAACAATTTTAACAAATGTGTAGCTTCAGTTTAATAATAATGCATTTCACTATGTGCAGCAATAAGTGAGTACATTACTAGGGATGGTTCTGACATAAACGGTAGTAACCAGACCGAAAAGCAGCGCACATTTCGGTGCTTTATTTCGGTGCTTTTTTTCCTGAGCTGTGATACACTTTAGATTCTAGCCAATCATTTTACGTTTCCGAGGATAGTAGGCGGGCCCAGGTACGTACGTTCTTTTAGAGCAGAGCTACAGATTAAAAGTGCCCAAGGCGAAGCGTCAAAAGTCTGGCTGTACTTCACAGCAAAAGATGCAAACTCAGCATTACACTTTACAAAATTCAACATTAAGCGCAGCTTCAGACTGCTTGCAGTTGTGTTTATCTGAGGAGTTATTTTCAGTAAAAATCAGAAACACTGAATCACAGCTGAGTCTAAAACAATGCTCTCAGTCATCTGTTAGCAGAACTCAGCTGTTGGCTGTTTGTACCTGACTGAGCACCGGTCGAACATTTGCATTCACTGTGCATTAACACAGTTAGGAGCTCTGTCTTCATGTTTCTGCAGGTTTGGCGAAGGGGTCAGTGGCAACCTTGTAATAGGTACGCTGGCATGGCCGTCCCCGTGGGTTATTGTATTTGGCTCCTTCTTCTCCACCTGCGGAGCGGGACTTCAGAGTCTGACAGGAGCTCCCCGTCTCCTCCAGGCCATCTCAAGGGATGGCATCATCCCCTTCCTTAGAGTGAGTACACAAATCTATCTCTGTCTTATCCACACACCTCTCAGAGCTTCCAGCTGAGCAAGAAATGTTGTGGGGGCTTGAAGATATTCTTGTCCCCACTCTAAGCTGTAATGGTTGACTAAAACTAAACAAAAAACTGAAACTAGATGTGAAAAACATGTTAGTTAACTAAAATAAAAAACTAAAACTAACTGACACTGTTTTGTGAACTTGTGAAAACTAACAACTAGACGTATTTATTGAGACTGAAATATATCCTCCATACAACAATAATTTATAACAACTAAAAGTAAGACTGAAACTAAAAGAAACTAAACTCAAACTAAAACTGAAGACATAACTATTATTAATTGGTAAATATGACATTATTTATTTGTGTGTCACTTGTGTTTTTGCAGATCTTTGGGCACGGTAAAGCCAACGGGGAGCCCACGTGGGCACTTCTACTCACAGCTAGCATCTGTGAGATTGGCATCATCATTGCCTCTCTGGATGCAGTCGCACCAATCCTCTCCATGTAATTCTCACCGATAAACACAACAACTAAAGCTAAGATCCTTTTTGTGGTTTTTGTTCTTACTCTTCTGTTTTCTCTCTTTCCCTTCATCTGTTTCTTTAGGTTCTTCTTGATGTGCTACATGTTTGTCAATCTCGCCTGCGCCCTGCAGACGTTGCTGAGGACCCCAAACTGGAGACCCAGATTTAAGTTCTACCACTGGTGAGTTTGTGCGTCAGAGTATGAAAGCTTTCTAAAACCTCTCGCATTTGTTTTATTATCTGAAATTTACATTTACTTTGACATGTACTTTGAGTTTCCACACTAAAATGCATGTTGGTGTTCTTTGTGTGTAGCAAATAAAATATTATATATTTATATTAAAATATTATTATTATTAATATTAAAAACTTTGCACATCCTTTTTTGAAATGTATTTTAAATCCTGGATCATTTGCAGTCATATTTAAGTTTGCAGTCTTTTTCCTCGGTGCTGTTGCTGACACATATTGCCTGTTGATCATTTTAACACTGAAAATACTGGCAGAGACGTGTATCACATAATGTGTTTATACTTGCAGTACATGTGAAACAAACAAGTGATTCAAACGTGCATAAAATCCTTTAACTATCCCAAAGATGTCATAGATATTCATCACATATGATGCGAGGATTTAAGCTCTGCTTAAAGACAGTTTGTGTGTTTGTCTTCCATGATGAGCTTAAAAATGTCTTCTTTACAATGTTTCCATTAATCAGCCAGTTGTGTGAAGCTGGCAGAAATCTGGGTACTAAACATATGACGTCCTGTCCCCTGCAGGGCTCTGTCTTTCCTGGGTATGAGCCTGTGCTTGTCGCTCATGTTCATGTGTTCCTGGTATTATGCAATTGTGGCTATGGGCATCGCCACCTGCATCTACAAATACATTGAGTTCTGTGGGTAAGTAATAATAATTTGATCAATGATCATTTGAGGAAGGATTCTTTGATAAAAGTCACAGAGTAGTCTATTGACTCTATGAATCAGGATGCTGTAGATATGACCAGAGCTAATAATTTAATGTGCTTTGAGATAGAGCTGAGAAGGAGTGGGGTGATGGGATACGTGGGATCTCGCTCAGCGCTGCTCGCTTTGCTCTGATGAGGCTGGAGGAGGGACCACCACACACAAAGAACTGGAGGTCAGCTCAGTCTGTCTTTAAAAGAGCTGGTTGGCTTTTGCCTGTGATTATCACTGACTGATTTTGTTTGTTATTAGGCCTCAGATCCTGGTCCTAGTGAGTATGGACGCTGAGCAAAACATCGAGCAGCCTCGTCTTCTATCTCTGACCAATCAGCTAAAAGCTGGGAAGGGTCTGACTATTGTTGGCACCTGTGTTCAAGGAACCTTCCTAGACAATTACACCGACGCTCATAAGGCAGATCAGGTCTGTTACTCTTTAACACACGCTTAAACTTCTGACGCATGCACAGAAGATTCGCCACTTTCTCTAACAGCTGCGCCTGCCCTCTATCTGTGTCCCTGCAGTCGCTGCGTAAGTTGATGGAGACAGAGAAAGTAAAGGGCTTCACTCAGGTTGTCATCTCCTCCAACCTCAGAGATGGAACATCCCACTTGATTCAGGTTGGAGGACTTGGAGGTCTGAAGCACAACACGGTGATGGTCAGCTGGCCCCGTAACTGGAAACAGCCTGAGTGCCACCAGGAATTTAGGAACTTCATTGGTAAGTTATCAAGTGAAATAGAAGCTCTCTTAGTTGTTAATAAACATCAGCATCAAATATTATTCCAAATATTAAATACCAAGTCAGGGGCATTGAAAAAGTTTGGTAAAAAAGTTGGTAATCCTTTGCTCTGCCCCCCATCGTGTTACTTTTCTCCTGTTCCTCTGTAGAGGTGGTTAGAGAGACAACTATAGCCAGTATAGCCTTGTTGGTTCCTAAGAATATCTCCAGCTATCCATCCAATGGAGAGCGTTTCACTGAAGGCCACATTGACGTGTGGTGGGTTGTCCACGATGGAGGCATGCTAATGCTTCTGCCTTTCCTCTTGCGCCAGCATAAGGTGAAGAACAAGAAACTGTGGATTCTTTTCACTTAAATGAGCACAAGTTAAGCATGATACAGTGTAGTGTGTTGAAAAAAAAACCCACATTGGTTACGTCATTATCTGTTTGTTTTTTTTCTTGCTATAGGTGTGGAGGAAGTGCAAGATGCGTATTTTCACTGTAGCTCAGATGGATGACAACAGCATCCAGATGAAGAAAGACCTCCTCACCTTCCTCTATCACCTGCGCATCGACGCCGTAGTGGAAGTGGTTGAGATGGTGAGAGATTTGTCTGGCACATATTCTGAGCTCACAAACAAATCCTGCCAGGAGCGGCCTAAAAGAACAGTTTGTTTCTTGAAGGATCCCTTTTTTTTCCGTAGGCCAAACCGTTATTCCAAAGTAATACATGGATTTCATGTGATGTGTGTTTGTCATTTACAGCATGACGGTGACATCTCAGCCTATACCTATGAGAAGACACTGATAATGGAGCAGCGATCACAGATCCTCAAACAAATGCATCTGACCAAGAATGAAATGGAGAGAGAGGTAAACCAGGAACCTTCATACTATCTGTAACCGGAAAAACAAATTTAATTTTAGTTGACAGCCAAAGCACAGTTTCATTATCCACTTTATCATGCGGTCCATACGGTAAAAATCCATCTGTTTCACTTGCGGTCACAGCGAAGCGCATTAAATATCCGCTCTGAGGAAAGGAACTGCTTCATGATGAGGTATCTGTGTCTGTACATGTTTTCACTGATTTGCGGGTAGAAAAAAATAAACTCCAGTGGGAATATAGGAATCAGATGATGTTTTTGTTTGTTTTGTTCTCACAGATCCAGAGCATTACAGATTCATCCCGTGGGTCCATACGGCGTAAAAATCCGTCTGCCTTGCGGTCACAGCGAAGCGCTGAGGAGGGAGGTGGCGCAGCAGAAAAACTAGAAGAGGAGGTAAAGCTGCTCCGACGTGTAATGTGCAATACTTCTGTCCTCACTTGCTTCAAACACCTGTTGCATTTTATGCCGGGTTTTACTTTTTCTAGTTGCTGCTCAATTATTCCTTACAGTTCACTGATCAAAGATCCACCTTTTCTGACAAGCGTCTCTTTTCTCTGTATTACCCTGTCATGTGATGGTGTTTGTCTGTCAGCCTGGGGCCGTCTCCAACCCAAAACAGGTACAGCTGAGCCACAGTAAGAATGTCTCCACACCAACCAGCCCCACAAGCCCCACATCCCCTGCTGCGCCTGCAGGTGGTGCTGTCGCCTGGCCCGACAACAAGGGTGCGGAAAAGGAGAAGAGCCTCCTAACAGCGACCCCAGAAGCGGGCAAAGACTTCTTCAACATGAAGCCGTGAGTGATCTGTCAGCTTAATTTAGCTCAGCAATCCTGCACAGGAAACAGGCATTTTAAAACTTGTGCAAACATGCTGAGAAAAACAGCTCTGACCCATCAGGGCATGGCCGTGTGGCCTCTGGGATGTCTGGCAGCAGGATGTTGGGTCCTCTGGGTCTTGTAGTTGTGGTGTGGGGTTTCTGTGCAACAGGCTTGTTCTGGCACATCCTCTGGATTTTTAATAGGATCGAGTTTGGAAGAGTTAACGCCAGTATGATTCACTTTACCAGTGACTGTAATGTTGTAGCTAATCCAAATGACCCACACAGTCATTTGTAAATATTTGTGTGTATCGACCCATGTTACAGGATTTAAAACAAGACTGTGGCAAACAAAACTTTGAACTTAACAGTGACACGAAAAAGAATTTGTTCTGCAGTTTATTCATCTTCTGTCACATGATCGTTATGCATGGTGTGAGAGCATTTCTTTCATTTCACCTGATTCATAATTTCACAACAAATTAATGTCATGTTTTGTGTATTTGTAGTTCAGTTTAATTTAATTTATAAGGTGTCAGTTCACAACATCACCGTCAGCCTAAGGTGCTTTATATTGTAAGGCATATCCCTTCAGCAATGCTCAGTCACATTAAGGAAAATGGGGGTTGGAGACCATATCACGAGCAATCTTACTGTGAGAGTGTACAATGAAATTGCTATCTTGTTGCCTTTGAAACAGTTCCTTTGAAGAAGAGCACCAGATGTGGCAATCACTCGTAACTTCAGGGCCTCGCTGATAAAACGGCAATAAGAATGAGTCAGCCTGCTATCAGTTTGCAGTTGAAAGGGTTCAAATTTGGAAATACATGCAATATGTTTTATGGTAATACAACAATGAACTGCGATGTTGGCTACATACACAGAAATTCAAATTACTTACATCCAGAGTCCAGAAAGCATGAAACTAAATTCAGAAATTTATCCACAAATAATGGATATAATCTGCAGTGACATGCACGCAGAAACTTTGCATTTATATAAGAGTAAATGCAACTAGTTATAACCAGATTGTAACTAGTTGAGTCCTTTATTGCAAAGGGACATATTGTAGGTGAATTGTTCTCATCTGCTCATCTCACAGACTCAGACTGACAATCTGTCTGTATTTATAAATTATGTGATATCCCATCCAGTCACCTTGATATCAAAAGTAGCAACACCTATAAACCTAGAGGTTTATAGGTGTTGCATGCTCAAAATCAAAGTGAATATCAGGAAATTAACAGCTACTGCAGTCTTCTGTTCACTTCTAAAGGTACTCAGTCAATATAAAAGATTTAACCACCAATAAATGTAGCCTTCTGTGTGACCATATATTGTTTCCTTCCACACATGCTGCAGGGAATGGGAGAACTTGTAAGTATTTTCATTTTTAGACATAGTCAGTTGAGCTAAACAATCGATTTAAAAATGAAACCTGCTCTGACCCAATGTTTCCTGCCTCAGGAACCAGACGGACGTGAGGCGTATGCATACAGCAATGAGGCTCAATGAGGTCATCACAAAGAAGTCCAAGGAGGCAAAACTTGTCCTGCTCAACATGCCGGGACCACCAAAGAACCGTGTGGGCGAAGAAAACTGTATCCTACACCTCACATACTGTTCTTCATATGTCTTAGTTCAGTTCACGTCATCATTTTACTTAAGGATAAATTATTTCTGCAGCATAGCCGTCTCGCAGTTTCAAAGAAAGTGAGTAATAAAAGCAAATTATAATGGGCCAGGCTTTCTGCTTCCGGCTCACTCGTTGACTTTTCTTTAAGCAGAGGGTTGAAAGAGGCAGCAACATTGTTACTTAGAACTGTAGAAGGAGAGTGATATTTGGTGCTGTCAGGAGATAAGGTGGAGGAGGTCCAGACAATAGATCATGAAGGTTAAAAGCTCAGAGCAGGACATACCAGCTTTCAGGGATCCTAGGTAAGTGTAAAATGACGGTGTCTGAAGTCCATTATGGAAAAGAAGTAACGTGTAAGCTACGACTCTGGAAGTAAGGGACTTGCTGCATGGCAATTTGTGCCAGGAAAACTAGGTCCCCTTCCAGTATTCTGAATAAAGTCTTTTCTGCCTCTTTCAGCCCTCTGTTTCCTGTGAGCTAGGTACAAAGAGAGCCATATTTGTGACACTGAAAGCTCTAGGATTACCTCGCTAATCCATTAATCTCATTTCATAGTGCACCCCTCAGGAGACCACAGCTTTTGTCTTAGTGTTTTGCTCTTTGTTTAGGTTTGCTTTCAGTCAATGTTTGGTTAATCTTTGGTATTAAAACTACTTGTCAAGATTTTTTAAAGATCGTGGTTTGGATTAAAGGAAAAAGTTTGCCCTGCACTATAAGAATTGACACTTAGAAGCTCAGTCTGTCCAGTCAGTGATGCTGATTGGTACTGATAAAGGGTCTATACTGGGTGTCAGGTGACACTCTAGCAACAAAAAGTCAGTATATGGTACCCTGGGAATGAGGACATACTGCTTATTTTAATTATTTCCCACTTGAAGTGGGAGTCATGCTGCTCGCATCATCGAATCATCATCTTTCTCCCATCTATGTGACCCTTTGACAAGGCATCTGCATGATAAACAAATTATGTTGTAATAAATAAAAGAAAGAATGAATGCATGAATCTTTGGACTCAAACTAGTAGAAATAAATACATTACTGTAAAAATTACTGAAAAGGTTCTGGTAGCTGATTGTACAGACTGTCCAGTAATTATAAAATGGAAAGAAAGCATTTTTCTGTTAGCATGAAGTAAAAGGGTAGTAAAAGGGTAAGTGGGGTAAAACATTAAGTTAATTTGAAGAATTTTGTTTTTCCACAGCGGTGGTGAAAATTGTCCCATGTAGTCTGAGCATGAATGCAAGCTGCTGCACTTTCTTTAAATATGTAGTCATTTCACTTCACTAAGATGAAAATGGACCTTTGCGTCATATAAAGTTAACGAATGACCAGAAGAATATGAAAAAAAAAAAACCTCCTTGACTGTGATTGTTTCCCAGACATGGAGTTTCTTGAAGTGCTCACTGAAGGTCTCAATCGGGTTCTCCTGGTGCGCGGAGGTGGACGCGAAGTCATCACCATCTACTCTTGAAGGGCTTTCATGATCTCACAACAGCACATACATGGACTCTGCCCTGTCCTCCCTCCTTACACACCCATTCTGTCACCTGCCACCACACGTTGTACTCAGAGTTTTCAGGTGAAATACTATGTAGACTCAGCTGAATGAGGTTCCAGGTAACCTACAGAGTACATAGTACACAGAATCGTGTACTCCAGTGATTAACTTGAGTACATACTGTTCTTGACTCATCAGGTCAAGAACAGTTCATCAGTTTTAGAAGATTTAATTTCAAAAACAAGAGACAACTGAAAGTTTTCCTGATAAAGTAGAAGTTTGCCAAATGTTAAAATGAGCTTTTCTAGTCTAAGTGCTTTCCCTTTGGCTTTTGTCCCCTGTCACTGATAAAAGAGCAATGTCACTGCTTTACCATTTCTATTTATTTTCTATCATAGTGTTGATGTTATTTATATATTTATTTACATGACAAGTTGTGTGTCTTTGTCTGTTTTTGTTTTTCCTAGTGTGGTTATAAGTATTTTAAAAAAAACAGTGGGATCAAATTGATTTGTGACAGGTATGGACTCCTAAAATTACGTCATCATCACTGTGTTATCCTTTGTTTTGTGACATTAGAAGCACTAAAATAGATTATTAAATAAATCAACATTTCATACATTTTTTTAGTTTTTTTTTTCATTGTGTGTTTCAGGGGAAAAAAGGATTTTTAAAGAAAATTTTAAGATTTTAGAGAAGAGTTATATTTAAAAAAAGATTTAAAGAAAATCTTTTTTCAATGTAAATGTATTTATTCAAAAATATATGTATTCAAATATATTTATTTATTCAAAAATATATTAAAACTGTGCATTTTATGTAAGACAAGTGCACAGAAAGGAATAGTTTCACATTTTGAAAAATAGGCTTATTGACTTTTCTTATCTGGGTGCTAAGCCTACATAGTAGCATGCAAGACTGAAAATATAATCTGTCCAACCACCTAAAACCTGCTTAATACAATAATTATCCACTTTATTTGGTACACATGGCAGCAACTTAATGCATTCAGGCATATAGACATGATTCTACGTCTACCCAGCTTAGTTGATGCTAGAGCTCAGAGTTGCATGGCCGAAATGCTTCAAGCTGATGTGAAGGCAACAGTAACTCAAACAATCTCTTTTTTTACAACCAATATATACAGAAGAGCATCTCTAAACGCACAAACCCTGAAGGCAGTAGCAGACCACTCCTGGCAGCTAAGAATAGGACACCGAGGCAACAATTTATACAGGGTCACAAAAATTGGACAATATTGGAAAAACATTGCATGTTCTGATGAATCTCAATTTCTGCTTCAAAATTCAAGTGGTGGGTAAAAATTTGGCATAAACAACTAGTTTGGTTTCAGAATGTTTTCATCCTGCCTTGTGTTAGTTGTTCAGGCAGCTGCTGGTGCAGTTATGCATTCTGGGCCCTTAGTATCATTGACCACTTTTTAAACCCTACAGCCTACCTGAGTATTGTTGCTGACCATGTCCATCCCATTATGACCACAGGGTACCCATTCTCTGATTTCTGCTTCCAACGGGAAATTTAGATCATCTTAAACTGGTTTCTTGAATATGACAATGAGCTCACTGCATTCAGAATCTCCTCACCATTACCAGATCTCATCCACAACACATCTGGAGCAGAACATTCAAAATCTTTGTTCCCGGTGCCATGCTACATTTATGCCACAAAGAATTAAGGTGTCCAACCTGGTACCTCCCAGGTGTACCTAATGAAGTGACTGGTGATTGTATATCATATATATAAGTGAATCGTTTCAAATATAGCTCATTTTAAAGCTGATTTGATCCATTTTGTGGGTAGTCATTTGTCAGATTTTATGCTGAGAGCAGCAACTTTGTAGAGGCTGCTGTTGCACAAAAGTCTCCAAAATACCAAACAATGTTCATCATTAGTATGCTGGGTTTTGTTACATTCACAGAAGGCTGGTTGCTAGTAGGCTAGCAGACTAACTCTCTGTTAGCTTTAATAATTACCTCACAGACAGGAGAACTGCATTGACCTTCTTGTATAAATCTCAGCAAGAGACAACAAATAAGATGCTAAATGTATGTTTATCAATTAAATTTGCTATTGCGCTTATGCAGGCCAAATGAAAGCATGACGGAATCAGCTGTTATATTAAAAAGGCAGAAAATTTAGAGTGACAAATAGAAGATATATTAAGGAATTGGAGAAGGTGCATATTAAACTTTTAGTATGACTTAGGCATTGAATTTGATTATCCTGACTATTAGAAGATAGTTTCTTTTGTGTGTGTGACCATGTATATAAAATATATTTAACTTGTCTTTGAGTATGCTTTAGTCATTTAAATATTAAATGGCATAGACATGAAGTTTTTGGTAGAGCTTTTGACTTGTTAAACTCAAACAATTTTGTAAAACTTTAGTAAGATAGGGCCAGTGCCCCAGTGCATAGTTTATAATGTCAGTATTGAAACAGTGTTTTCAGTAATGATAGTTCTTTTCTCCAAATATGTATGTAGGCTATACAGTACACAGAGAATTTGATATTAGTTGAGTTCGTCCTCTTGACTTAATGGTTTTGTACAGTAATTTATACACAAAGACATAAAGAAAATTAGCCTAAGGGTTTCAAAAAGTTGTTATAGTTCTCCTCTGATTTATTGTAAATATGTTTTTGATTCTGTAGCACATCCTTAAAACCTCTTAATTACTTTCTGTTTGGTTAATATTGGTGCAGTATGGCACCAATAAAGTCCATTAAAGTTTGAAAGTGATTGCTTGGAGACAGACCTGTGCAATCTTGTAATCAAAAGAGTTACAGTGACCACCCAGAAGTTGAGGGTTTTGCAAGTTCAACCTATACGCAGCCACTTGGTCACTGCAACTACTTGCAATCAGTTGCTGAAAGTAAAAATTCAATGCAGTCACCGGGCATCAAGCAACCAAGGGGGTGGTATCCTAGTTTTAATTTACTGCGACTGATCAGTTACAACTTAACATGCCCAGAGCCAGCACATAATGAAGACCACTCATGTAATTCGGTTTATTTTCCCTGAGGAAAACCATAATAGGAAATTCTTGCTGAGGACTGCATGCTGCACAGCCAGTGATTCTTGCTGACGACACTCCTCTCTGTGTGTAAGAGCAACAATACATTGTAGCCAGTCTGAGGTTAAGCCTAAACTTCAATAGCTGCATTTTCTCCATGATAACTTTTTCATTTATCTTTGATTTAGTTAATGGTAGTTTTCACTGTGTGATGCTTTTTGGCTCAACGAAAAGTTAGAAGTGAACAGGATCCAGACAGTCCCCCCTTTTATCAGCCTTAAAGATGAAAATCAGTTTGTGATTTGATTGTTGTCTGTTTATTATTGTTGTTGACTGTGTCAAGATGCAGTGCTAAAAATCTAAGGGTGTATATTTCTATTCCCACCAGGGATAAAATTGCACTCTGTTCCTGCTGACTAAGACTGAACATTAGATATTTTGGAGTAAATATCTAACTCTCCAAATTTCAAGGGATGATTAATGCTTAACTTTCCTGACACCTATAATGTTTAACTCCCTAAATATCTAAGCATTTAATAATTACATTTCTGGGAATCTTTGAAACTTAACTTGATTCTCTTTGTCCTCTCTCTGTGCAAAAGCAGCAGCATATTCATTGAAGATATTTTGAGGTGAAACTTAAACTTGATTAGTTTCTCTCCATTATATGGTGGCTGTGTGCATCCTAGTCTAGTGTACACATGATTTTTTTAAAAATAAAAAGGTTTCAGGTCCAAAGGCTCTGTAGTACAGCCCTGAATGTTTCCAAAACTGAAAAGCGTGAGTGCACAACTATATAATAACTAGCAAAAACAACAAAAAACTGAAGTTATTTTTTGAGGCATATTATGGTTGCAGGACATTGTGGGTGACTATAGTATGCAGAAATTTAGAGTTAGACTTTTAGAAGTTTCATAGACAGAGAGAGTGTGTAGCTGTGTGTGTATTTGACACCTGTGTTTGTGTGTAGAGCATGTTGAAGTGTGAGACAGCGACATGACGGGACATTTGTAATACACGTCTGTGATTTTAGTTGTAGGGATAACAACTGTCATGTGTCTCAGTACAGGTTTTATAGATTTATAGGTTTAAGGCACTTCGTTTTATCTACCATATGCTCAATCATGTCATGGTTTAAAGAAAACATTTTGTATGTAAAAACAAAATCAAATGTTGGCACAAGATTAAAGTCATTTTAATAAAACAGTTGAAATATTTGTCATCTTTTCTAGTGCATCTCCTTTTGGCCAGAGTTCTTATAGTTTGGGATTTTCTACATAGTTTTTAATCTAATTGCATTTTGACTTTTTGTTTTTAATTCAGTTCATTTTCAGTTTAGTTTTCATTGTTTGAAAATGTTTATTTTCGGTCCTTTTAATTAATAATGAGGAGGGCACATATCAAAGGCAAGATTTAATGTATTTCTATAAATTTATGTGGATGTACTCAGACTCCTGGAACAAAAAATTGCAGAAAATAAGTCACATCTGGAACAATTTGGCCGTGCAGCAGCTGTTGTCCATCAGCTGGATCATGCAAGCAGAATTATCCTTTAATCCTGGAGGGCGTGAAAATGTAATTACTTAAAAGAATATTTAATTTACAGAGAGTGACTAGAAGTTAAACATTCTGTATGTTATGCCCGTAACTCCGAGACTCACTTTTTTTCACAAATGGGACTTTCAAATAGATTTTTTTTTTCGTCTGTTACAGTGTGCACGAAAGCTGTGGAAAAACAGGGTTTTCAACACACAGAAGAAAAGAGAATGCTGACTTTGCATGTCTTAATAAAGTGAACAAAGTCCACATAGTGGCATTTCCCGGGGAGGAGAATATCGATGTGTTTCAGTGGGTTTACCAGTGCCTTTGACCTTCCTTATCTAAACAGAGTTAAACCAGGGTGCAAAAGAAATGACTGTCACTCGCTCTAAAGAGCTGTCAGCATGAAGAAACAATCGACCAGTCTTCGAGTGCGGTTACCTGTGTTTGTGTTCATCACAGAGGTGATTATTGTTGCCTTGTATGCAGCATTTGTTACGTATGATGAAGAGGCTGATGCCAAATTTCAGACTAATCAGACCAACCCTATGCACAATGCAGTGTACAGGGACTACCCTTTCTTTACAGACATACACTTCATGATATTCGTGGGTTTTGGGTGCCTGCTGGCATTTTTCCGATTCTATGGTTTTGGGGGGATGGTTTTCAACTTCCTTACAGCTACTTTTGCCATCCAGTGGGCCATTCTGGTGCAGGGCTACTTCCAGTTCAGCCATGATGGTAAGATCCACCTCGGAGTGATCAATCTCATAAATGCAGAGTTTGCCTGTGCTGTGGTGCTGATATCGTATGGGGCAGTGCTGGGGAAGACCAGTCCTTTGCAGATACTGGTCATGGCTCTGCTGGAGGTTCCGGTGTTTGCCGTCACAGAATGGGTTGTGCTTACGTATCTGAAGATCAATGATGCAGGAGGCTCCATTCTCATCCATCTCTTTGCCTGCTATTTTGGCTTGGGTGTCACTTTTGTGCTGTACAGGCCTAGTCTAAATGAAGGCCACGCAAAGGAGAACACAAGTTACCATTCTGACATCCTGTGTCTAATGGGGACCTTGTTCCTCTGGGTGTTCTGGCCCTCCTTTAACTCAGCTTTAGTCCTGAAAGGAGACGATCAGCACAGGGCTATCCTCCACACTTTCATTGGACTAAGTGCCTCTACACTTACAGCCTTTGCACTCTCTGCTATGCTGAATAAAAATGGCAAGCTTACCATGGCTGATATTCAGAACGTGACCCTGGCTGGAGGTGTGACAGTCGGGGCATCTGTTGATATGATGATATCGCCTGCAGCTGCATACGCTCTGGGTGTAATAGGGTGTATTGCATGCATGCTGGGCTACAAGTATTTGAGCCCCATCTTGGCTCGACGCTTCAGGATCCAAGATCAGTGTGGCATTCACAACTTGCATGGACTAACCGGACTTATATCCTGCACTGCAGGGATATGTGCCATACTGACAGCTAGTGAGGAGGTTTACGGCCCCAGTTTCTATGAGATCTTTGCCCACAGAGCACCAGTGGAAGGGGACCCCAAGCTGCAAGAGCTACGGATGGTGATTCCTGGTTTAAAGGCAGGTTTAGGGAGGACTGCCCAAAAACAGGCTCTCTTCCAGGTTGCAGCTATATTCTCCACCATAGGACTGTCAGCGCTGGGAGGCATACTCACCGGCTTTGTCGTGAGGCTGCCATATTTTGCATCTCCGTCTGACGATTTCTGTTTTGATGACGAGCCATTTTTTGAAGTTCCTCCGGACTATGATTCACCAGTCAGACTTAAACACAGCAACACAAATAGTGTAGAAGACTCTACTGTGTGATGCTCAGCAGCCAAGGACTGTCAGTGCATTTAACTGGCATGATGCAGGAAATATATATAAATGAGCCTATGTTATTGTTTGAGAGTAAAGGAAATTATTGCAATGATGGAAATCTATGTTATAGTAATTTTTTATTCTTTTTTTATATTAATTACATTGTAAATGATATTTCACTAGTGATCACAGTGATGATACAGTCCAGCACAGCCTTATATTGATGGTAATGATGTTATTCGTTTCCATGCGTGTAAACATTTGAGAAACTATGTGTTAAAGAGCAAATTAGACATTGTTGTTTTTTTCTACCAACCTTTGTAATATTACTAATTAATGGTCTACGGGGGAAACAAGATAAACAGTTTAGAGCAGCGGTGTCTATATTTATTAACAGAAACTCACCCGGGGGCCAACATTTCTTCTTGCCTTTTTGAAACAAAAATATTGTGCTTTTTTTTCAACAACAGAAGAGTTCTCATTACTGTGATCATGTGTGTTTAAGCCTTGACAAAATAAATCTACTTTTCATTCACATATGGAGAGAAAATAAGAAGATCAAGCTGTCTGGAATAACTAAAACTTCAGTGAAGCTGCTGAATTTCAGTATCTCGGGTTAAATTTAAAAGAGACTCACTATTGTGTGTATTGTCTGAGTGTATAAAACTTTATACATTCATTGGCTGCACTGCATGGTGCTGCCACAATTAGGTAAAAATTAAAATGACACTTTATTAATTCTGTTTGTGGTGACAGGCCATAAAGAATACATTTTAACAAAGGAGCGAGGGGCTGTATAAGAGCTGACCGAGGACCGTGATTGGCCACCGGGCCAGACTTTTGACATGTCCAGTTTAGAGTAAACACATTAACAATAAGAAACAGAATTGGTATAAAATATTATATATACAATACTATTCAAACAGGGCTGAAAGTAAGTAGTCCAGTATTGATATTTTAAAATATTTTAGCAATCATTATCTAGAAAATAGACTTTGAAATATTGATAACTTATTGATCTGTAACAGGAAACATTTGGATGTCAAAGAAGTTTGGATTTGCTCAGTTTTCACTAGATGGCAACACAGAGCTGTCAAACTGTGTGCTGTGTTGGTGTCCTAGGTAGTGTTTTACCTGCTAAAGTGAGGATCAGTGGTCAGAAGGTTATAAGAAGTCATCCTGTCAGTACTGTAAGTTTAACTTCCTGCAGGCACTAACTTCTATCACAAGCTTAAAATCTTAACCTGCCTAAAAACATACAAGATAATAAATATAGTAGCCTAAAATGAATAGATTTTAAAAGGAGTGGGATGATATGAAGATGTGAGCTTAACCATATTATGAAGAAGAAGATTTTAAAGTCGGTAATTTACAAAGTTGACAGTGTTTTGTTTTAATCCTACTGACTTAGACTAAACCTGAGATAGTGACAGGGTAAATGTCTTTCTAAACTCACCAAACGTCTTGGGATAATTAATACATAACTTTTCTGACATCTAGGCCTTCAATGTTTAACTCTCTAAATAGATATCTGCATATAATACATAACTAATCACATTTCTATAAATTATTGACTGCACTGAATAATACAATGCTGCTCAGAATTCACAAAGAAGCGGTTAAAGGGCCTCTCGGTTCCAGTAGGTGGCAGCAGCGCAGCACCAAACGTCGCCGCTGCCGTAAATGCCCATAGCAGAGGAAGAACACGAAGAAGAAGGAAGGAGAGCGGCGAGGTACCAGGCCACGACCTGCAACCGGGACTTCCTTAAACGAGGTTATATAACTTCCGAAATTGTGACTTCATCTTGGCTTTGTGTAATCTACAAAGAGAGAGGCGTCGAAGAGGATTCTCTACACCAGAACGTTTTCCGTGATATTTTCACTTTGGCACAACATTTCCTTCAATTTCACACGGTAACGTCAATGTTTGCTAATGAAGCTCGCTCGCTGCCGCGGAAGCGCCGTTAGCTTTTTAGCCTTATTAGAACCTAAGCGTTTCTTTTTGTTTTCCACCATAAATATTATCTGGAATCGTGTAAAATACGTCAAAATGGTGGTTGGTTGATTATAAGTTTGAATATCTACAAGCCTGCTATTATTCATATTATCAAAGTGGTGAGGGTAAATTCAGTGCGGGCCTTTGAAAGCCCGGTCGTGGTGGCTAGTTAGCATTAGCTAAGTTTCGGGGTAGAAGCGTGCGCAACGTTACGATTTTAGAAAGCATGCTTTGTTCTTCGAGTACAATTAAATATGTTTTTCTTATATTGTCAGTATCAATCGATCATGTAACGGTTGTATGTTGAGTAGGTGATAATAATAAGAAAATCTAGGACTCATCGTTACCACGCCGTGTGTATTTGTAGCGTTTACCCTGGGTATTACGGTTTCTCGTGCACAAACGGATCACTGACTTGTTTTTCTTCCTTTTTCTTATTGCAGGATCAATATGGCTGATGACTTTGACGTTGAGGCCATGCTGGAGGCTCCATACAGAAAGGTGGGTTTAAAAGTTGGAGAAGTGAGGCCTGTGTTGCTGTTAGTCCTTTTTATTTTTAGACCTTTTATATTTGCTACTGTGACAAAGTTAACTTGAATGTTGTGTGGTGTGAATGAGTATTTAAGACGCAATACAGAATTATAAATAAATCCACATCTATCTCTCTTTATAGACTTCCCTAATGATATCTCACCTCTACTCCCATGAATTCATCTTTGATTCCACTGTGAACTGTGAAAAAAAGGAAGGTAGTTATTGCGCATATACTGATGTACTGTGGTTCACTTTAGGACTAAAAGAGATTCAACCCAGAACATCCAATCCCTATTCGGTTGCTACAAGGTGAATGCCAATGGTTGATAAGCCCATCTTTACTTGTCCAGCAAAGGAGGCAGTATTCAGATTTACAATCTGTATGTTGTCGCTGTTAATGAATGTGCAGGGTTTTTTCAATAAGAGCTTTTTAAATGGGAAAATTGTTGTATATTGTTAAAAATCTCCTCAGTGTGTGTGTGTGATTTCAACATTATTTTTCTGTTATATAGCATTAACAAGTCTAGTCTTTAGCAAGAATCAGTATATAAAGTTGTGCTAAAGTATAATTTCCTCACGCAGTTGTATTTGTATGTACTTGTGTCTGTGTCAATCTGTGAGTGGCTTAATTACTGAAGTTATAATGCAGCAAAATTCTTGAAAATCCAGCGATTGCATTTTTCATAGTTCCACAGTAGAATTATCGGTGAAAGTTATTTTTCTCTCGCTGGTAAATATGAATACTGCCTCTTTGCCTTAGCCAACTGTAATGTGAATCAGCATCTTGATTTTTGCATGCTACAGAACACCACAGATATTGATATATTTCTAGAATAACTGTAAAATAGCTACATCTGCCTTTTATTGTATGATAAAATGATTTACTTTCAGTAGTTAATAATTCCTTAAGTCAAAAGGTTGTAAGTATTACTGTAAACTAAAGATGATGGTAGTGTAACACGTGGATGAATTAATCTTTATTTATTTATTTGCTTGGGCGTCAATATTACTAAGAAGTGTGAATCCCTGTTTGCTTCAGGGCAAGATGTGTGACAGAGGTGGCATCGAGCTCTTACAGTCCAAGAACGAAAATGGGTGAAGATCTCTGGACTGACACCAACCACACAGGATCTCTTTTAGTGGCCATGGGCCATGCGTGGTCACATGTTTAGGCACAAATAGTGGCATTGGTACGACCTATTAGAACGGTATTGGTGGAGATGACCTGACTATTGTCAGCTTCCTGAACTGAGCTAATATGTTGGAAACTCTCCCTTATCTTTGCTTTGTTGCATTAACTATTGAGCAGCTTAGTAAAAGAGAGGGGGGAAAAAACAAAGAATGGAGTGGGATGGGATGGGAAGCTATTGGGGTGGTGGAAGGACACTGTCCAGACATGACTGTAGGAAGTTTGTATTTTTATTAATTGAATATATTCTGCATTTTCTCTTGTCCCACCCCATCCCCTTTACCTTGACGACATGAAATGTTTCATCTACGTCCTCATGATGTTCTTCTATCGACCTTGCTTAGGATGAGAACAAGTCCTCTCATGCAAATGGACACGATGACCAGAGCAAGAAGTAAGTTTTGGTTATCCATCATGTTACCTAAATGGTGCTTAAATCAGACAAAGGTCTGCTTTAAAGTGTGTGTACAACAACAGAACTGTTGTAACACTTTACAGGAAA
Organism: Oreochromis aureus; assembly: GCF_013358895.1. Classification (NCBI taxonomy): domain Eukaryota; kingdom Metazoa; phylum Chordata; class Actinopteri; order Cichliformes; family Cichlidae; genus Oreochromis; species Oreochromis aureus. The sequence continues at coordinate 15,231,346 of NC_052961.1, read as the reverse complement.
AGGAGGAGTCGGAGCCGGAGCCCAGGCTCCAAGAAGAAGAGGAGCAGAAGCAAAAGCAAAGACAGAAAGAAGAGTAAGAAGAGGAGCAAGAGCCGGGAAAGAAAAAGAAGCCGCAGCAGAGAGCGCCATCGCAGCCGCTCCCGAAGCAAAGATCGAGCTGGGCGGTACAGAGCACGCAGGAGTCCGATGTATGTGACCTTTTACACTCGCTAGTCAGAAAAATATTACATTAACTTTATTGGGTACTTAAATCGTATGATTTTTAGGTCTTTTTAATGTTGTTGTATTTAATTTATATTGTGTAATTTTAAGTTGGCTGCCTGTTTATGTAAAAAGAACATGATCCCCCCCCCATGTAAAATAATAATTCTTATTTCTTTTTTTAGTCGCAAACGTTCCAGAAGTCGGAGCCCCTTCAAAAAAGAAAAGAGCCCCATTAGGTAAGATAAAACAGTCATGTGAGTGGTTTTTATGTATGCACACATCTTCTGATTTTTCGTAGGCCTTGACTCAGCAAACATTTGAAAATTCAAAATACTGTTACACTCGGCTAGAAAGACATGTAGGGCATACAAGCAAAGGAGCAGGTAGCACAGTGCTGCAAATGCAACATTAAAAAACACACCAAAAAGAACACTCTTATGAGGTCCTCTTCAGTGACTTACGTTAGTACAAGTATTGTCTGCTGGCTCTTCAGTTGCCTACCTTGACAGACCTGTCAAGCAAAGCTACCATACCTCTCAAGTTAAACCTTACCTGTCCCTGAGTGTTTGAGTTTAAAAAAAAAAAAAAAAAAATCCTCCCAGTTCAGCCTCAGTTTCCCACATCAGCAGCAGCAATATTAGTGGCCAGAAGTGGTTATCTTTACAATCTGTCATCTCGAGGGCTGCCAGAACAAAGAAAACAAATCTTCAGCTTATGGTTTTAGTTTTAGGTTTCTATACTATCACAGCTTTAAAGTTTTAAAATGTTTTTAAGCATTTTGTTATTGGTTTGTGATTAACATGCACATTTGTTTTTTGTCTTTTTCCTCCTAAGGGCACCAATTGACAATCTAACACCAGAGGAGAGAGATGCCCGCACTGTTTTCTGTATGCAGCTTGCTGCAAGAATCAGAGCTCGGGACCTGGAGGATTTCTTCTCAGCTGTTGGAAAAGTTAGTTGACTTTCAGTTTGTGTAAATTCCAAATGAATGTCATCCAGGAATTGGCTCTGAAAATGTGACTGTTCTCTTTCTATAGGTTAGAGATGTGAGAATAATCTCTGACAGAAACTCCAGGAGATCGAAGGGGATTGCATACATAGAGTTTGTGGAGTCCTCCTCTGTACCTCTGGCAATTGGATTGACTGGGCAGAGGCTTTTAGGAGTGCCCATCATCGTCCAGGCATCTCAGGTCAGTGTCGTTTCGTTTAGTGGACTTGAATGAATATAGAACAAGTGGATTAGTTCTGCTCACTTTGATCAGACATATTAATAGTCAGCTGCCGTGTTGCGAACTCCATACCAAGAACTTAAAAAAAAAACAACAAACACATAATTTTTATCAATTTAAAAAAACACCAGGAAGTGGAACAGAACTTAAAATATTAACAGAACTTAAGTAATTCAGATTGCATTAAAGCAAATGCTGATTCTGCATTAAGGTCCATTATCATTTTGACATTACTTAATGTAATTACACTAAAATTCCTGAATTAATCATGTCATCTCTATTTCTTATTACAGGCAGAGAAAAATAGAGCAGCAGCTGCTGCCAATAATCTGCAGAAGGGCAGTTCGGGTCCGATGCGCCTGTATGTGGGCTCACTGCACTTCAACATTACTGAAGAAATGCTTCGAGGGATTTTTGAGCCCTTTGGAAAGGTCAGGAGAACTCTGCAAAGATTGATTTGTTTTAATGTATGTAAGTGAACGTAGTATAATCATCTGCATATGTTTCTTCTTCATAGATTGAAGGAATCCAGCTTATGATGGACAGCGAGACTGGCCGATCCAAAGGATATGGCTTCATATCGGTAAACAAAGCCGTTGTATGTCTTTGGTAGCTTTTTGTTTGCTGCTGGGTTCACTTTGTAACCTTTTAACTTTCTGAAGTTTGCAGATGCGGAATGTGCAAAAAAGGCATTGGAGCAGCTGAACGGCTTTGAGCTAGCCGGACGGCCAATGAAGGTGGGGCATGTTACAGAGCGCTCAGACTCTTCAACAGCCAGCTCGTTCCTGGATAATGACGAACTAGAGAGGACTGGTATTGACCTAGGCACTACTGGGCGTCTACAGCTGATGGCTCGACTAGCAGAAGGTTTGTAATGGCACTTGGCAGGCATATCCATTCCTGGAAAATTCCTGGTCGTAATAAAAGAGGAAGGAACAGCTTATTAGCAAAGTAATGACTCAAACCGCAGGCATACATGTAATATGTGACAGTGTTGGGGTCATTTATTATACTGCAATGAGCCAGAATGAGCGGTTAAGTATTTGTACTTTACAGTGACCTAATTTTGGTTTTTCAAACACAATTTTAAGAAATGTAATACTCAAAAATAACATTGATCCTATCACTGTATTACCATAAGGACAGAAAGCAGGGGGCACTAGTAGACCATTTTAGGTGGGAGCTTCAGCCTCCTCATCTTATTAGTTCTTTGCCTTTTTTCTCTACTACCTCATTGTTAAACTACTGTAAAACTACATTTATTTAAACATTATTAAATATATTTGAATGTCCTGCCATGATTCCACAGTGTTTACTTTCCAGAAACTTTCACACTGAGAAGTCCAATTTATTTTTTTGTTTAACACGTGAGTTATGGTGTGCCGTAACTCGCACCATAACTGGAACCAATTTTCACTGCAACCTTCTATGTAACCTGACATGCCCCTCCGAAGAAATGTAACTACCTGTTGGGTCTGCCATACCACGATGACTTGAATGGCATGGTGCAGGCATAAAAGGAGTTTGCAGTTACAATATCAGTTAGGACGTAGATTTCCTACAGATGTGTAAATCAAGCTTTAAGTCTGGAAAGACAGGACACAACTTGAGTCATCACATGGCTGTGAAACCTGTTTTTGTTTTTTTGTTTTTCCCCCACCAACTACATGTCTTTGGTAGAGGGAAATGACCATGTGAATGAAAGCGATTGTTTCTCTGGCCACACTACCTGTCATGCTTCTGCTGTCTTTAAGTGTCTAAAATTAACCCTATGCAAAACAATTTTTCTCTCAACAGGGACTGGTCTGAAGATCCCTCCTGCTGCTCAGCAGGCTCTACAGATGACTGGCTCCATACCCTTTGGGGGCATTGGTGCTCCAGCAGGTGAGCCTAGATGATGAAAGATATTTAGTATTTGATATGTTTTCTTGCCAGAGGTTTAGTGACAACTTTTCTTTTTCTTCCAGCTGTTCCAACTCCAGCTCCAAGCCAAGCTTTGAACCTCCCATCTCAGCCACTGGCCACACACTGCCTTCAGCTGTCCAACCTGTTCAACCCACAAGCGTAAGGACATTATCCTTTAAATAAGTTCACTTCAAGTTTGTCTTAAGCTCTTGCATACTTGGACTGAGAGCAAAGCATATTGTCAGATGGCTTTTTTCAAGTTTTCACTATCAAAGAAGAATCTAAATGCCTCATTTAATACAGTCAATGTAATTCATTTGTGTTGCAACCATTTTTTTATTTTATTTTATTTTTTTATTTGCAAACCTTCTGTTCAAAAGTTTGAGACATAGAAAATATACACAAGGCAAGTGCTGAACCGAAACCAAGCCAACAACAAAAGAATAAACTGGTCACACGCTGAAGCTCTGCAGTGTGTGAGCTGACATGTCTGTGTGGTCTCAGTTCCTCCTGTCAGTGAAGAAATGTCTTTTGAAATGACTTAACAGAAAAGTAACGGGGGAAAATCCAACAGGATTATTTGTCAGGCTAATTCTGAATTTTGTCCCCATCTGAAAGTACAACAGATGTGCATTCAGCTGGTTTTAAAATTATGAAACTCTACTTAAAAGTTCAAATTCAAACTTTGAGTCAAGCGGAACATTTTACTGGATTTCTAATATTGCTGGTTATTTTTGCAGGGAAAATGATCCCAGCTGGGCTGCTGAAATTCAAGATGATGTGATTGAGGAATGCAACAAACACGGTGGAATCGTTCACATTTATGTCGACAAGAACTCTCCTCAAGTAGGTCAAAGATTAAAACGAGATAAATGAGTTTTAACATCACTGAGCTTGTTTTGCAACATTTTTCTTAAAATGCACAAGCAGTAAAGTTGATATCTCTCTTGCTCACATAGGGTAACGTGTATGTGAAGTGTCCCTCGATACCAGCAGCCATGGCGACTGTAAATGCACTTCATGGACGCTGGTTTGCAGGTATGCAGCACTGCTGAAGCTGGCAGCTATTAACTAGTTTTTAAGCTGTAAATTTCTTAGTTCTAATTTGAGGAAGTTTAAAAAAATTATTTTTTTTAAAGATTCTCGATCAAACTGTACGTTGTAACATTAACATTTTTCTTTCTTCCCTTCACAGGTAAAATGATAACAGCTGCCTATGTTCCTTTACCAACCTACCACAACCTTTTCCCTGATTCAGTAACAGCAAAGCAGCTTCTAATGCCGTCACGCCGATAGTCAGAGACAAGCTTCTGAAGTCTGTAAATACATTTGTTTGCATTCATGAAAATGTCATTGAAACATTTGCATTGAAATTAGTTGGCTGTGTGTAATAAAAGTGGCCTCAAGTTCACGTTCACCATTTTGGGGGAATTTTTTTTCTTTTCTTTTTTTTGTTTAGTTGCTTTTCAAATTTTTTTGTGGGCTTGTGTTGTAAACTACCACTGAGAAGTAATCTGCAGATATCTATTGGTCTACATGTTTTTAAATATTATTGTCATATCTGCTTGTTTAAAATCAGAACTTTTAGATTTCAAATAAAAGTGCAGAGTTAGGAAAAAAAAAATGTGTTGGGATGATAGGCCTTAAATGCCAAAAGTACATCGACAATAATCCTTTGTAACTTTATACAGCCATAATTTCATTTTTGTATGAAGGCTCCCAATAAACTTGGCAAATTTGATGGTTCATTTTGTTTTTGTTACCATTTTGGGGAGTTTTCAATGCCAGGTTGTGATTAAAGTCCTAATTACAGTATTGGACCAATGTTTTTACTTATTCCCTGCTATTTACGTTTGCCAAACACCCACACATGGATTGGGGATACATCTTTGTCCTCCAAGTGGTAGAACCTTATTAGACAATCCACTCTACCACCTAAACGAAAGTTCAACATACCTAGGGAATTCCCCCTTGGATGGGCAATCAGAAAAACGGTCACGTGAAGTTGGGTTAATTCAGCAAGTTGATAACCAGTGTGTGATATTAGCAGTATTGAATCTAAAAGGAGTGTTTCACAGGTCATATGATGATTCTTCCACAGAAACCGATCCATATGACTGCCACCTACTCCGAGAGACATTATCAGATAATGGTAAAATGCTGATTAAAAATCTATAAAGAAAGGAAAAATGCTACACTGTTGCAAATAAGACAAACTGTCCTGTCTTCCTTCACCCCCTCCAACAATGACAGGTAGCTGCCCTGGGGTTTCTTCCTGTTAAAAGGGAGGTTTATTTCTTCCCACTGTGGCCAAGTTCCTTCTCAAAGGGGGTTGTTTGATTGTTTGGGTTTTCTCCACATAAGTGTAGGGTCTTTTTTAATTATAAAGTTCCTTGAGGTGAATGTTGTCATGAATTGGCACTAAATAAATAAAACCACTGAATTGCAGAAAATTATTAATCTGGTGATTCATCACACAGCAGTTTCAAGTTAAAGCACATTAGAGCTCTGAAACTTTAAAATGGATCCATTTAAACATGAAATCCTACTGTCTCACAACCTAATAAAGTAGACGCCCTTCAGACCACTTCTCTGAAGATTAAAGTAAAATTAATTTGATTTAACAGGTATTATTGGTGTGTTCTAAAACCTACAATTCCATTAACGTAAAGAGAATCAACCATAAAAAAAATTGTATACATTTTCAAAATTAACAAACGAATACACGCACATTCCCGTGACAGTTCCCGCATGTTTGTGCTTCATTCAGTGGTTTTTAGCAAGGCACATATAATAATCTGTGAAAATGCGGATTCAGCTGATTTTAAACCGAACCTTTGAACACAACCTACTCCCGACAGTTCCAGTTTTATTTATTTTTTTAAACCGGAGAGTCTGTACTGTTCAAGTGTTCCAGAGTAAAGGTTAGCCTATGTACACATTTGTCAGCAAGTAAACAGTATTTGTTTGCCGATAAAAGAAACAAACGAATAAAATAACATAGTTGCGTCTACGAATCAGTACTTATGACTGATTATCAAGGAAACGCAAAGACTTTTGACGTAACTGTAAAACTTTAGTCCCTCCTACTCTCCCTGTAGATGCCCTTCCAGAAGTGGTGACGCTATTTTCCGGAGCCTTGATTGGTCAGTAGGCGGTGATTTCATACCTGTTACCAAGAGCCTTCGAGTTAAAGCCATGACTCTGTTACCATTGCGCGGTAACCCGGTAAGAACACATCCCAGTACGTTAAACTCAGTGTTAACGTCAGTGTTACCTGGATAAGACAAAATCCGGCTTAGTAGTAAAGGGCTCCAGTGAAATATACAATAGTAATTCTGAACTCTAAATTATGTAAAGCTACGCGAGCAGAATCCCAAAATGAAAACTTTGGACCTAGCAAAACAGGTAAACAATATGTTTTGGACTTTGATACATCTTGTCCATAACATGTTACTCTGTGGGCCACATATGGCCAGTCAAATCGTAAGTGCGATGGATCACAAAATATTGCCTTAAAGGCACTCTTTCTTGTAGTGTAAATAAGTTTAATTATTTAACAGAGTGCACAAAATTACAGAAAAAGCCAATTACCCAGACCTGGTCCCAGGAGTAAAAAAAATAAAATAAACTTACCCGCAAACATTTAGGACTGAAATTTATGTGTTCCCCAGCCATATATGACACACCTTGCCCAAGATCAAGATCACATTTAATGATACTTAAATATTTAATTTTATTTAGCCTCACCCCAGTTTTGCCGTTTGCTTACTTCACTATGGCTGTGTATGTTTGCCAACCTTGTGACACATACCACACCTGTTGCTTTCAATGGTGCTTTAATGAATCAAATGCTTGTTCGGGTATGCTACAATAGGAAAGCTTCCTCTTTCTAGCAACAGATGAGATTTATGATGCAGCACCCACACAGGAAGTCATACTTCCCATTTTCCTACCAAAATATGTAGAAATGAGCAGTGAGTCAAGAATTTCGCACACCATTGTATTTACCAACAGGTTATATGTCACTCTGTGGTATTCTGCACTCTCCCCAGTAGTCTCAGGACCTGTCCACTTCACATTGCAAGAGCTTTTTTCATCCATAGGTCCATCAAGTCGCTGAATGTTATTGATTTCCTGGGTTCTCTGGTCCTCACATCACTGCTAGTCACTTCCTCTGTGGATGCAGCTTAACTCTTAAGAAATGTTGTCTTGTAAACTGCTCTGCTACTTCTACAGAGCAGGCCGCTTGTGCGGCGTGCAGCACTGTGTTCAAGGCAGGGGAAAGGTGCTCAGTACACTTTTAAAACCCACTGTAATAATTATACACTCTTTTTCAAAAGGACAAATGACACAACACAGGTTTAATGCATATATTGGAAACTTTATCATCTAACAAAAGTATTGCAACAACAAAATAGCTTCATCTTCTGTCTCTTCACATCATTGGTTTAATCTTCATAGAACTTTTTCCTTCCTTTTCCCCCAAAGTGTGCTCATTTTATTATTTCCCCTCCTCCAGAGAATTGTTGATATCTGGAAAAAAATGAGGAGAAATTGTGTCTTACTCACTAGTTCATTTTCACTAAAACACAGCCTCTGATATTTCTTTCACAAACTTTACTTGAGAAATTCTGTAAACTGAAGCAGGCATTCGTATCACTTGGGATCAAGGAATTTAGCATAGGTTTGTATCGTCACCACAACACCTACAATTTATGGCAGGTTCATTTCTGAAAAGCAGCATCAAGTGATTGATTTATACTGTCACTGAAGAGAAATACTTGCCAGTGTAAACCTGAACGCTGTATATTGTAAATATAATGGTGCAGAGAAACAAAAGACGTCGTTGCTGACCTTTAAGGCCTCTTCACTGCTTAGGAGAATGTTCCTTCGCCTGGTGAGCCTGCAAGACTGCAATTGCCTCGTCCACCTGACCCAAACAGTGGAAAGATTTAAAAAGGGGGAAAAAAAAAAAAAAAAACCTGAAACAACAGACCTCTTTGATAAATGTCAGGCAACAGCCAGAAAAGTGTTATATTAGGACAAAGACTGGAAATGCAAAAATGTCTGGCTTGGCAGTCTTCTTTATGCGATAAAAATCAATTTACCGTAACTCTAAGGCTTACCAAGCATCGACCTTCTCTCCAATAAATATATAAAAATCCAAAAAGAGGAGAAAATTACAAATCAAACTCAGACCTATCTAATTTCATGAGCCGTGTCTGGGCCCAAACTCTGCTGCACGTCCCAAAGTCAAATGATCACTGCGGCATCACTGAGAGTGAAACTGTCTAAATTCTTTCATCTGTAATAAAATGATCAGTGTTGCTGCTCTACCAGGTGTAACAATTACGTTTAACATCCAGGCATCCATGAAAACAGAATTTATTAAATTTAACAGAGTTATTAGTTAGCAGGGAGTTAGCTTGCTAGTTTCCATCTAAATATAATATACCATGTTCTGATTGAGAGACTTCTGAAACGAATTAAAAACGTACAGCTCTGCTATCACTTCCGACATAAATGAAGACAGGAAAGTAAACAGCAGTGACATTTGTAGGATTACTGAAGTTTGGCTAGCTGGTATATAATGATGTGCTACGTGATTGCTAGCGACACAGCTATGTTAGCATATTATAAACAGTGAAGCTGGAGGATGAATGCTAATTTTTTTTTTACTCTGTAAAAGTTAATGTGAGGGTTCCCGATGGTTAGGGACAAATGCAATCGCATGGCAGGATGCTGTAAACGGACCAAACTTCAGCCAGGAGAACAACTGAGATAATCCATCCACAATACGAGGTTAGTCATTAATATACTGCTGCATGGGCTGGGCTGTAGTTACATCGTAAGGTTTTAAAAACTGAGCTTTAAAATGAATATTGATACCTATATACCTAAAATTCTGATACCTATATGCATTAGGCTGACAGACTGTGACCGACTGATTAGATATTTGTTTAACAACTAAATTGTACCTAATAAAGTGGCCAGAGAATATTCTGAGGTCAAACTGGACCATGTGTGGCACATTAACTAAAATAAATTTTTTTCCTATAACACGGGGAAGGATGAAGATGTGGAGCTAAACAAGTGGACCTTGACTTCCCTTTTGCTCAAGCTACTTCAAAGGGAATAATGACAGCGATGGGCAAACAGAATTCAAAAGTATTTAAAAAACATTTCAGCATGGGCTGTCAAAAAGAAAAAAAAAGGAAGAAATGCTTCTCCCACTTGAGCGTTAGACGTTAAACCGAAGGTTTACAGGTATGACTCCGACATCCTGCCACCACCAATGTGCAAATGCTGTCACTAGAACAAACCAGCACCACCTATTTTCGAGCTATTTTGGCTTCACTGTTGTACAGGGGAAGGAAGTTGTGGCTTATCATTCATCTTTATATATATACAGTCTACAGTGCAGACCAGCTCACAGAAAAACATGAACATTAATGTACCTTAGCGTGCAGGGACTCTTGCGACTCCAGCATATGCAGCAGCTCTGAGTTGTCAATCTCCAGCAACATCCCAGTGATTTTACCAGCCAGGTTTGGATGCAGAGCATGAATCAGTGGGTACAGTCGCTCCCCTGTGTGTCACAGCAGAGACAATGGAATGAAGACAAATATACACAAGCTGTTTCAATCTGCATTGCAGAAAAAAAACAAAACAGGCAGAACTGAGTGATGACAGACCAAGGAGCTGTTTCTGATCCATTGGTGGGGCTGCAGCCAGCACTGAGGCGGTAAGTGGCTCTGGGCCTTGAATGTGTACTGGTGGCTCCATCACTGGCGCAGCAACAACCTGAAGACATCCAGATGCCAATCGCCTAAATGTTTTGTCTTAAACATATTATAGCTGTAATCACCACCCACGCAGATACCCACACCCACTCACAGAACAAAACAATCCCACAGATGTTTCTCATTTTCAGCTTGTATATCACTGGTTAACTCATGTCAAAATGATGTATAAGAAGGGCTATTTTCCTTAGCTGCCTTTTACATTTTCCAACGACTATTAATGCAAATTTGTTAAGTGAATCTAAGCCTATATTCAGCAACAATCTAAAATAAGGTTGTCATTTAACTTCAACCTAAGCAACTACACTGCAAGTCATTGTGCACCCTCAGTGCTCCATTTTTAATGCTTCAACTTGCTGTCTGGGTTTCACACGTTTTTCTTGGTCCTGGCTAAGTATTAAAAATAGAAATGACCACAGTGCAAACACTACCTGTAGTCTAGGCATGGGTGCAGGCACAGTAACAACCTGCTGAGGGTTCCTCACTGCTGACGCATACTTGTACTGGCTGCTTCTGGCTACACTGGCAATGTCAGTGCGCCCTCCTACAGTCTGGGTTCCAATGTCATCTAAAGAGAGAGTCAGCACCATCCACGTGAATGGGACATTTCAGAAGGAGACTGCTTGTCTGCTGCCATAGTTCAGGAGCTCACTTGTCTTTTGTGTGGAGGTTACGATGCGTGGCGCCTGGGTGGAAGCCTGTCTGACTGTAGCGATGGGGGTCGATCCACGTCGGGGGACAGAGCCAGAAACCAGCTGGGTGGTGTAGGGGCCTAAACATGTAGAGAACAATTATATCATACAGTACTGTGCAAAACTCTTGAGTCACCATTAGCTGCCTTTTGGTCTTTGTTCTGTTTCCTATCAAGATGATCCCACACTGCTTCAATAATGTTGAGGTCCGGGCTCTGAGGATGCCAGTCTGACTGGTATTGTTCCACTATTTGTTTTTCTATCCAGGTATGCTTTTACTGCACTGCCAGTGTGTTTTGGGATCACTGTCAAGCTGAAAAATTAATCCTTGAGGAACTACTCCTCACGACAACTTTTACAGATCAACATGTTTTTTGTTTGTTTATTTAATTTATTTATTTCAAATCTCTACACAAGTGTAACAGATATTCCCTCACCCTGTGGTCTTGGTGGCTGTCCTGTCCAGCGAGGGACTGGTCTCACACTGCTGACAGCACTGTGGTTGTAAAAGGAGCGCATGGGAGGCTGCAGATATAATGCAAATATTAGCACTGGTGCAACTTCAAAATGTCAGAACGTTGGGAGCTGATGCAAATTTGCCCAGACTTAAACAACTGATAAAGTCTGCCCAGACTTTATCAGTTGTTCTTTCTTTTTTTTTTTCCTTCTAACATTTTGATGACACATTTTTTTGCGTTAATAAAATGTCCTACTTTGTTCCCGACGTCACCGTTTAAAGAGCCCTACCTGTGGTAATGTGACATAATATCCAGACTGATGGTATGAGTCGATTAGCGGGCTGGCCATGGTTCTCAGGGTAGCAAGTCTTTGCATGTATTTATTTGTTAGAATTGCTTTACGCTCCTCTCGCCGCTGAGCCAGAGCCACATACAGTGGCTTGGTTGCAACAATTCTCCCATTCATTTCAGTCACTGCTTTTGTTGCCTCCTCAGGGGAAGAGAAACAGACAAAACCAAAGCCTTTGCTTTGGGAGCCATCTGTCATCACCTACAGGAAACAAAACGTTCACAGTCAGAAATTTTTAAGGTACCTAACACTAATGAAAACAAAAAAGGTCAAACCAGAGACATTATATAAAGAAGCTTTAACGGCACCCAATACATCCTGTATGGGGAGGGGATAACCCCCCCCCCTCCTCAACAAGACAATTTAAAGTCCACATTCAGGAACACCCTTTTCACATATGTCTTTAGGAATACCTACATCTCAACAACTTGATATCACTATAAAAACTTAGGGATCGAACCACCAATACTCCAGTTAATGAATAACCCGCTTCACCTCCTGAGCCACAGTGCTTTCATGAGAGGAACAGAAATGCATTCATGTCAGCAATCTGCATAAATCCATTATTGAAATGTTGTAAAGCACCTTTGTGGAAAATAATAATTTTACAAACATTATTTTGGCACAAAATTTACTTACTGCTAAAACAGAAGAGCATCGCAGCTACTGTGAACACACCAAGTTCAAACATCATTCCCTCGCCATAAAAGCTATTAGATTTTAACAGGAACTTTCCCGAAGGAAAAAAGGTTTGGGCATTCATGGATTTGTGTACAAAGAACTTCATTACTTTAGTGGGACATGATCCTGTTACCTCACCTTTGCACTGGTGATGGTGCCATAAGGAGCAAACTCCTTCCGAAGTCTCTCATCGTCGATGCTGTCGTCCAAGTTCTTCACATACAGATTCACCCCCTGGAATTACAAAGAGTTAAGTTCCTGTCTTCTCAAGCTCAACAATGTAAAAACACAAACCTAAAAGATGATCAAAATGCCATTTTACAGTTTGGAGTAAGATGTTCTGTTCAGTCTTTCCATCAACACTAAAATGGCCATACATTCAATGGATCAACGTCACAAGTTAAAGCCTATCTGGCTAAAAACATTTCAAAGGAATTTTCTTCTCACACATGAAATCCAATCAGCTCTGAAATTCTTTCTTTGTAGGCTAATGCTGCTAAGCTATTTCATCATGCTTCCAGTTATTCAGTTATCTAGTTAAGCACTCCTTCATATCTGGATGACACATTCCCATCTGACCTTAAGAGAAAGCACTACCCAAACTGTTAGTTGGCTTTAGATTCCCTTTTGTTGCTATTACAAACTTGATTATTTATAAAACAATGCCTGTGTTTTCTAGTTGGGATGGCCCAATGGACAGGTCTGCTTCCTATCCGGTTCATGACACGCATAAATCAATCTAACAAAAGAGTATTTTTGATTCTTTTAACCATTTGGCAATGTCAGCAAAAGAATAAAACACCAAATACTCAATACTGAAAAACAATGGTGGAAAAAAACCATCATAACCTGAGCTTCATGCTGAACACCCACATATACCGTTTGGATAAATGACAACTTTTCTACTTTCATTTGGAATGATTTCCAAGACAATGTTTGACTTTACTCTGAGAACATCAGGACTGTGTAAATTAATATCAGATAATGTACCATTTAGGAATGCAAGGAGGAGACTGAGTCTGCCCCACAGGTGACTCCTGAAAAGCCGAGTTAGGACTCCTCCTTACATTCCTTGATAGTTAACTGGAGAGATTACATCTTTCAGCTGACGTGGTGTTTGTTTCCAGATGACCTAGAGACCAGGGAGATCTGGATGTCTCTGCATAGACTGCTACCCTGATGACCCAGACCCAGGTAAGCAGGAGAAAATGAATGAATGGATTACAAGCACCACTAAGCCTTTAATATATTCAGATACATTGCACTATAATCACCTAATAATTAATTCAAAATGATCAACAGTAAGAACAATTAAGTAGTATTCATATTATAGTTTCATGCAAAAAACACAGCAGCACCTGATAGCGCTGAATGCGGTCCTGTTTGATTTGGTCAAACTTGCGTTTGAGCTCTCCCTGGCGCTCAAGACGCTTCTGAGCCCGCCCTACATAGAGGATTTTCCCATTGATCTCCTTTCCATTCATTTCATTAACAGCCTGGGAAAAAATAAATAGCATAGGGATCATAAACATACAGTGTTACGTACAGTGTAAGTGCAACTGGAAAGTATTCAAAGTGCTTCACTTGTTCAATATTTTGTTATTCCAAAACTGATTCATTTTTCATGAAATTTCATGAAATTCCTTGCATGATCGCCTGTCAGATCTTTCTACACCTTGACTCGAGTCCACCTCTAGTAAATTCAGTTGACTGGACATTATTTGGAAAGGCACCTGTCAGACCACAAGCCAAGCCGTGAAGTCCAAGGAATTGTCTGTAGACCTCCAAGACAGAATTGCAACGAGGCACAGGTCTGGGGGAAGGGTACAAACACATTCTGCAGCATTAAACGTCTCCAATGAGCACAGTGGCCTCAATCATCCGTAAACGGAATAAGTTTAGAACCACCAGGACCCTTCATAGAGCTGTCGGTCAATCTTAGGGCCTTAGTCAGAGAGGTGACCAAGAGCTGGATAGTCACTCTGGGGCTCCAACGTTGCTCTGTGGAGTGAGGAGAACCTTCCAGAAGGAAAACTATTTCTGCAACCGTTGACAATCAGGCCTGTGTGGCAGAATGTCCATACAGAAGCTAATCCTCAGTAAAAGGCACATGACAGCCTGCCTGGTGTCTGCCAAGAGGTCTGAGACCAATGTTCTCTGGTCTGATGAACCAAAGATCGAACTTTTTGGCCTGAATGCTGAGCATCATGTCTGGAGAAAACCAAGTACCGCTCTTCACCTGCTATGGGGATGTTTTTCAACAACAGGAACAGGAAGACTAGATGCCAGATCCCTGATGACGACCTGCTTCACGGCACTCTGGACCTTGGACTGGGGTAAAGGTCCATCCTCTAATAGCACCACAACCCTAAGCCCACAGTCAACGTAACAAAAAGTGGCTTCAGTATTACTTAGTGAACGTCCTTGACTGACCCAGCCGTAGCCCAGACTTTAATTTGATTTAACATCTCTGGAGAGATCTGAAAATGACTGTGCACTGATGCTCTCCATCCAACCTGATGGAGCTTGAGAGGTTCTGCAAAGAAGAATGGGAGAAACTACCCCAAAAATAGGTGTGCCAAGACTGCAGCATACTCAGAAAGACCTGAGGCTACAATTGCTACCTAAGGTGCTTAAAGTAATGAGCAAAGGCTTTTAATATTTATGTACTTTTTTTTCTTCTTGTTTTTAATAAATTTGAAAGAGCTAAACTTTCTTTGCAAAACAAGGAATGAGGCTATAAAATGACAAAAATGTGGATCAAGTGAAATGCTGTGAATACATTTCAGAAGCAATGTACCTTCACAAGAGAAATTCAAAAACCACGATACTCAAAGAATTTAAGGTTACACATTTTTTACCAACATTATATTTTCCAATTCAAAAAAAGGTCACCCTTTTCTACCTACTTAACTCAAACACTCCTGAACAGGATTCATTCAAGGTCTACAGTGACTGCATTATGATCCATGTGATCTTTTGTTGGGAGAAGTAAGATCTGTGTGCACACAGAAACTTGGTCCACACTACCTTCTGGGCATCTTCATGATGAGCATAGTTTACAAATCCAAATCCTCTTGAACGACCCTTCTCATCCTTCATGACCCGTACACTGAGAGTTCTCCCTGAGACCAAAACCAGACCATGAGATGCAAAGTGATCAAAACTGAGCTAAAGGAACAAAAAAATAAAAAATAAAATAAAAGCTCACAATATTTTTATCTTACCAAATGCAGAGAAAACTTCCTTTAGTTTCTCATCAGTGAAGTCTTCACCAAAATTCTTGATGTAGACATTGGTGAACTTCATAGCCTTACTGCCAAACTCCACCTCTCTTTCCTTGCGTGACTTAAAGTGGCCAACAAATCTGTAGATGTGATTTAACACGTTAACCAGAGAGGAACAAATGAGGAACAAATAAAAGGACATTAATTACAGTATGTTAAATTATCTTTGGCTACAAGACAAATGATGAGGACAGATCAAGAACATCAAACAAACAGCTTTGTTTGTTTGTGATGAATACTGTTACCTGCTTACCCCTAAAATAATTTTATAATACAGATAAAGACAACAAACCTAGACAGATATCCTACCTATTCACTGACCTAAGAAGATACAACTGACATTTTTCTCCCAGGAAACGGGCCTTTGAGCTGACAATGCCACATTCCAACCGTTTACCTGCCTTTTGACTGAGCAAACAAAAACAAAACAACAACACATGGAATAATCATCTGCAAAACGTGGAGTTTTCAGTAGTATTTAACAATGTAAATAGTTAAAATATATTTAAAAATCACCCACAACATTAAAACCATCTGATTAATATTGTGTATGCCACCTAATCATGAGACCTATCCCTGAGTGTGTCTTCCATGGAAGGAGCCTGTTTTGCCACAGATTGCGGGTGCTCAATTGAACTGAGACGTAGGAAGTTTGAGGAACGTTGACTTGTCCTCCGGGCCACTGAGTGCCACTTCTGGTGTTTGGCTGTTTACATGGAGCCTTAGATCAGAATGAATAGGAATGCTCCATATAAAAAGACCTCGATCCAAATAAACAGGCTTAAATAGTCCTAAAAATATTTATATATATTGCAGTAGAGTGGTTTAAAGGTAAGAACAAAAAAATTACCAACCATTGCAGGCTACACTAAAACACGAAGAGTTGATGACAGTTAAAGTTTGATCTGTAGCATAGCACACAGAAACAAGTGTCTGGTGTCAATGTGAAATGTCACATCGCCTTGTCTACTGAAAATGACTTGCTTTTTCCCGACCAAGTAATGTGAACACCCACATGTAAAAATGTTAGGAGCAACATATAATTACAGCAACTACTGGGGCCTGTTTTATAGAGGAAATTCAATATACTCTGGTATTGTAAAACTAGTCTCCAGAGAGCCGTTTGGCCATCAGGCACTGGTTTTGTTCATGTTAATCTTTTTTGCTGAACAGAAAGTCACGGAAAAGCCACAAAGGATAGCCACAGAGGATGGTAAATGTGTGAATTAGTCATCGTTTTTACAGATGTCACACAGTTCTGATTAAATCCATTGGCGCATGTAAACGTCAGATCATATTAAATCATGTATAATGTAAAACAGCTCATTTCAGCCTTAAACTGAAATGAGTTCAAAACAAAAGAAAGGAAAAAAGTGAGCACATAACCGCAGATAATTTGACGTATCAGTGGTTTAATGTTGTGGCCGATCCTTGTACATATTCTGCTCTAATCTTTGCCTGAGCTTATTTTTTTGTAGGCTACATTTAACCACTGACTGGAAAGAACAGTGGTAAACAATTGAGTATTTAGTTCACTCACACTTTCCTATCATTCAGTAGCATCCCATTCATTGTTTCAATGGCCCGGTTTGCAGCCTCTTGAGTCTCAAAATGAACAAATCCATAGCCTTTGGATCCTTTTTCATCACAAACAACCTACAAGACAAACATTATAATCGGTGCAGATTACAAAGCTTTTGCTGTATCAGTAACCATCAACTAAAAAAAAAGAAAGAAAAAAGTAGACACTCCACAAACAGCTGCTTCAGCTCTGAGAGACTGCCCAGGTCACTTACCTTACAGGACAAAATATTTCCAAAGGCTGAGAAGGTGTCATACAGTGCTTTGTTGTCAATAGACTCATCCATGTTCTTGATAAAGATGTTCCCCACACCAGATTTCCTGAGTCCTGGGTCGCGTTGAGACCACATTATTCTGATTGGCCGACCTTTGATGACATCGTAGTTCATCGTATCCAGGGCACACTCCGCTAAAACAAAGCAGAAAAATTAAAAGAACTTACTTACAAAAATTTTATGTATAATAATATACATTGTATACAGTCCCCTGTCTTGTTAGGTACACCAGTTCAACTGCTCCTTGAGGCAAATATTCAATTAGCCAATCACATGGCAGAAACTCAGTGCAGTGAGGCATGTAGACA
This sequence comes from Oreochromis aureus, assembly GCF_013358895.1. Taxonomy (NCBI): domain Eukaryota; kingdom Metazoa; phylum Chordata; class Actinopteri; order Cichliformes; family Cichlidae; genus Oreochromis; species Oreochromis aureus. Next base: position 15,213,571 of record NC_052961.1, on the reverse strand, counting down.
TGGGCAACATGTCCTGCCGAAGTTCAAACTGAGCATCAGAATGCGAAACAAATGTGATTTAAGTAACTTTGAATGTGGTAGAGTCGGCAGACAGGCTGGTCTGAGTGTTTCAGAAAACTGGTGATCTGCTGGAATTTCCCCACACAGTCATCTCTAACCATCCAGTTAGCAACAGCTGGGCGAAAACACCATGTTAACTAGGGGGCCTCTCCTGTCAACTAAGAGCAGAAAACTGAGGCTACAAATCACACAGGCTCACCAACACTGAACAACAGAAGACTGCGTGCTCTGATGAGCCTTGACTTCTGCTACGACAGATTGTAATGTCAGAATTTGGAATAAACAACATTAAAATCTATCCTGCCACAAGTAGTGGAGTATGTACCTAATAAAGTGGAGCATATATTCACTATATTTCCATTGCATGTGTCACCACAGAGAATTAAACTTATATTCTAATTTAAGTTGTAAATTCATTTCACTCTGCAGTACTTTAGGTTTAAAATGTGGTTAATAATTTAGTTTACTTAATTTAGTTTATTCAATCTTGATATTTTTCCTGACTTGTTTTAGGAAAAGTCATGAAATTTTAGATATTTCTTTGATTTTGCAGCCATGTTACAGACTAACCTTTCATCACAAATCCCCCAACTATCATGAATTTGCTGATCGTTTTTAAGGTGTAGTGTCCTTCCCACTTTTAAATTCAGCTCCGAAGACAGTGATCTTTAGAATCACTTTAAAAGTCTGCTCTCATTAGACTGAAACAAGTCTTAACATTTTATAGCATTCACTGAGCAGTAAATGGTCACAAAATCAACCACACTGGTACTGTACCATCAGCAGGTTGCTGGAAGTTTACGTAGGCATATCCCAGAGATCTGCGGGTGATGATGTCCCGGCACACACGGATCGACATGATTGGCCCAGCGGGAGAAAACTTCTGGTAAAGCATTGCCTCTGTGACATCAGGGTGCAGGTCCCCAACATACAGAGAAGCAAGAGGATATGCTGGTCCACTGCTGTTCATTTTGGGTAATAGCTATTTGGAGAAAAACAGTTATGAGTGATTTAGACTTGTTTTTGTTGTGTTTCTTTTCTTGTTATAGTCACTTCTAATGTGTCAGTAAAATTAGATGCACTTCATTGTACTGATCTGTATTGGCAGACATGTTTTTCTTTGTTAATACATCACATTTGAGAAGTTTTTATTTAGTACTCAAAAGTAGAAGAAATTATGTTAAATGTGTTATGTTATAATTAATACCTTTAACTGTATTTTATCTGATTTCCATGAGATTTACTGTCAAAGAAATTAATTTTACTGTGTTTTCAATGTCATCTACATGTGTTCAAACCATTTATTTCAAACAGGGGTGGAACGAATAACAAAAACAGATCTGCATGATGCACTTGAACAGTGTCACAAACTACACAACCTCCAAAACGTCAACACGTGAATCAAAACACAAAAGAATCTGCAGGCCCTGCTCCAGGCCTGATTAAATTAGGTTTGCATTAAGCACGTAAATTGTTAACTCTGTGTCTGAGTGGATAAAGTACCCCAACATAAAAATAGTGAAGTGTATCCGAAAGTTAATACAAAGACAACTTCAAGACAGAAAGCTGTGGAATGTGCACAATTTGGAATCTAAAAATTCCTAACATGGTAAACATTTAAGTTATGGAACTTTAACACGTAGCATAGATATAGCATATGATTCAAAGCTAAGCAGTAAAATTAGCTGAAGCCTTGTCCTTTGTTTCTGAACTATTCATCAAAGTTAGCTAAGATGAGGAACCGTGTGACTTCGACTAAATAAACTTACATTTCTAGCTACTGCGTCGTACTGGAGATTTCCCGTTAAGCAGCTCGTCGGTACACTTTCCACATGGGCGGGAGCTTGTTTTGATTTAATTAGCGCCGTGGAACACCTGCACCTCCTCTCCGCGCAATACAGTTTCAATTAAGCTGTGAGGGCTTCAAACATTAAGTGCACGTCTCTCTCCGCGATGCAAAGTAGTTCTCATTAGCATATCAAGTGCTAATCTAATTTAGCTTGCCCTTTGCTTGTAGAGAAGAGGGCAATTATAACCCTCACGTACCTTTTTGCCAAATTTTAGAGTTTTTTTAGGCTTTTGTTTTACGTTTTAATTTTTAAATATACCTGGTGAACAAAAATGAAGACGTAATTTGCCTGTTATCTTAAACGAAACTTTATTTCACTGGATGGTTTTGACACGTTCCTATTTCTTACATGTAGAGTGAAACTAGAATGGTTTTAAGATACATAAACACAAAGCTAGAATTACACCAACCATTGTTTATCTCCATTTCGTCACTGCTTTTTTTTCTAGTTTTTTTAATAGCTAATCTAAATTTTCACAACCACGTGTGTGCACTGGGTAATAAGACTGTTACAGAAGCAAATTTTAGCCATTAAGACTTGTCAGTAAAAACAAAGCAAGTAGATACCTGATATACAGACAGGCTTCGTTCCACATTCACTAACTGCATTTTCATCAAGCATAATAATAAACTGACATGAATTTTTTTCCCCAACAAATTATATCAATTCATTGGCGCACTGCCAGAGTAAACAGACTGTCAGCTATAATGTGGAATGGTGTCTTCAACTACAAGAGTGTGGAATGTAGTGGTGATAACATGGTATTGTGACACTGAGTTTCTTTCCAAAAGTCATGAAATGGCCTTCTGAACCCTTTTAAGGAGACCTGATTTTCAATAATCCGTTAACATCAGCTACCTTTAAACAGCAGATTGATGAACCTGGGCGAAGACTAATGAATATTTAACTATTTCCTTTTAATAAATGGTTCAACTCTTTCTCTGTGAGATTTCATCAACAAGCAGATGCTGCTGTCTAAATGGGGGAGAAAAAAAAAAAGCTGCAAGAGAAAGCCAGGCACAAAAACATTTTTTGGAGAAAACAACCGCTTTAAGAGGAATATTTTGCAAGCAGGGTTGATACAGTGTGGTAAGACATTTTCAATTAACATCAATAAAAGGTTACTGTAGGTTTTACATACAGATGATAGTCAATCTTGCAAAATACATGGAACCACATTTACGCACATACAATTTCCATTGTACTGAGGTCAAGCAGCACCTGAACAGTGAGTAAAACTACAATGACAACCCATACCTAGTTCAAAAAGAAAAAAAAAAAAAAAAGCACTGCCTTTCCAAAAAGCCTAATAATGTGGAATGTCTTAAATTGAACATGACAAATTTAAGGGGTCCCTCAGAGCTTAAACTGTGAAATTTGTGAACATGATCAAGGAGCATTACACCAAAATGTCAGTGTCACAATACAGCCTGCCTCCTTTCTGTATGAGCCCACAGCAGAATTGCAGTTAGTTGAATACAGGATTGTATGTCTGAGAATTTGAACAAAAAACGTTTTTTGGGAGGGGGGCTTGTGAAGCAAATGGAATGCCTACCATCACAGTGTTTGGTGGAAATCAACTGCCAGTTTAATTACCATACAATAAAACCTGTAAATATCACAAGGAATCACAAATAATAAACGTAACAAAAAGAAAAAATAAAAATAAATGGGGGGGATGAAAAATGCACAACTAGCAGGGGACCAAGGACTTTGGAAGGACGATTAGATTTCACAATATCCCCCCTCCCCACCCCAGACCATACGCACAACCTCTCACATCCACTCACGCTTGCGACACGCAGACTTACACAAAGCCGACAAAGAATCAAAACAAAACAAAAAACAGCAATGTGAACTTGCTAATCAACATATTTTCCACAGAGTGACTGAATCTGCTAACAACTGAAAAAATTACCCTGTCACCTCACAGTGAACTGAGAGGGGTAAACTAGTTGGTCGGAAGCAATTCAGGCTGCTTGTCATACAGAAGTGGGAGGGGCTGATGGAGTGGAGGGGGATGTATATAAGCTGTCTGTGTTTAAGATAAAGAGTGTAGGTGGATTAACAGTGCAATTCCATTAGTTTTCCCCTCCTTCGGTCTCTCCCTCATCTGCCGTGTTTTCTGATGTCCACAGCTGGAAACACAGAGGACAAATGTTAGAGTGCCTTGTGACAAATACGCCCGCATCAATCTGAAACCAAACAGTGTAACTTAAAACTCACAGTCAGGTTGTCCCTTAGTAGTTGCATGATCAGGGTACTGTCTTTGTAGGAATCCTCGTTCAAAGTGTCAAGTTCAGCGATGGCTTCATCAAATGCCTGAAAAGAGTCATTTGTTGCGATTTACACCATAAGTAAGTAATAAATTAAATATGCACCAAAAGCATATATTTTAGCTTTTTTTCCTCCCCATTTTCCCCTCAATTCATTTGTTAAAAAGCTCCAAGACATTTTAAAGCTATGCATGTAAGCCAGAGTACATACTGTTTTAGCCAGGGTACAGGCCTTGTCCGGGTTGTTTAGGATTTCATAATAGAAGACTGAGAAGTTGAGGGCCAGGCCAAGCCTAATGGGGTGTGTTGGCTGCATCTCACTCTTGCTAATGTCAAAAGCTTCCTGGTACGCCTTCTGGGAATTATCCACTGTAGCTGTAAAAGCATAAGGAAAAAGACAAATAAATAAAACTATAATGAACCAATTTTCAGCAACTTAAAAGCAGAAAAATTAGACTATGAATAATCTCAAACTGTATTGTAATATTAATTAATGTGGCAAAATTTTCTTATTCCACATGGTGTTATCTCTGCATTTACTGTAGACCTGCCACAAAATTTTCTGGCCTTTTCAGCTCGTCTTCAAGTATGTCAGGTTCAACTACATAGGTTTGTTATTTGAAGGGTTTGTTATTGCTAAAAACTGCACTCAGCTGTTGCTGAACAAAGCTGTTGACAAAATAATTTAAAAAAAAAAATAAAAAAATCAGATGAAAAGCATCATGATTCTGCTCTTTTAAATCAACTTGGCGATATCAGATTACACGTTACTGATTAACTTCAAGTTACTTTCTCCACTCTTTAAAAGGACACTGCAGTAAAACACAAAGTTATGATGCAAATTATGTTTTCACTTACTCTTCTTATTATCCCCAGACGCAACCTCAGACAGGTATCTATAATAGTCGCCTTTCATTTTCAGATAGAACACCTTGCTTTCAGGATTAGATGCTTTGGCAATGAGAAATTTGTCCAGTAGCTCCTGAAAACAGCAGTAAAGGTTTGTTCAGATTCACAATAACACGTACCACTTTCATTAGAATCTAAATTGGGACTGAATAATGAGAAATCCTTACAAGCACATCGTTGCAGATTTCTTGCAGCTCAGCTTCTATCTTCTCCCGGTATTCACGTGCCATCTCCTGTTTTTTGTCATTGCCCTCAGTCTTCTGCTCAATGCTGGAGATAACGCGCCAGGATGAGCGGCGCGCTCCTACGACATTCTTGTAGGCAACAGAGAGAAGGTTACGCTCCTCATTTGACAGCTCAGAGTCTTGCTCCGTCACTGCTTTCATGGCTGAAGCCATGTCATCATAGCGCTCAGCCTGCTCAGCAAGCTTGGCCTTCTGTACCAGGTCGCTCTTATCCATTTTCTAGACTGGGGAAAACAAGACAATATTAGAAACAGCTACAGTTGCAATTCAACCACCAAAACACAAGGAAGAATGCTTCAGACACATTTGCCATTCACACCTGTGTGGTGCGTGCGTTATCTTAGTTCACACGAACTAGCTTCACCTTGCCTTGGCACACCTGGTCTTTTAACCAGTGAAAACACTTAATTCAATGACAATTCACAGGATATGCTTTGTGAACTGGGCCCTTTGGCAAGTGGGTCAACCACACTCATCTCTTGCTATGGTTAGCCGCTAGCCAAGTTATTAGCAAACCCTGCTTCGCCCTTATCGTCCCAACCCAATTTCATATTCACGAGTTGAATCAGAACTCTTCGCACATCTAAATATCTCAAACCGTGTATAATTATTTGCTCCGCTGCCTTTTTGGCTCGCTTGACGTTCTTTCGACCGACACTTGCTGTACCAGCGGAAGCCTTCCCGGGTCAGGTTTAATGCCCTCCCACAATGTTGCTAGCAAGGCTAGCGAGGACAGTAGATTTTCTAAATCGCGGCTAAATTGGCTTAACAAATGCGACAGTACATATTGGAAGACTTCATATTTTTCGTTCATATTTATAGCCGCTAAACTATCGTATGCGCGATAACCAAAGTAGGAAAAAACGAATGTAGTAGCTAACAGTTCGCTAGCATCGCCGCTAACAGTCACGGCTAGGCCAGCGAAAGCAACCGCCGATTTTCATGTAAAAATACGCGGTTTGGGTGTTGGCAGTTAATATTTGTCATTTTAAGTAGTTATTATGAAGGGGAATACTGAACTGCACCGTATTACTTTCGCTTTGATTTCGTTTTGAGTAGCTGTAGCAGGGCCCGCCCTGGCTGCCGAGCCTGTCAGAACAAAGTGTCACGGAATCTCACCGTCCGCTAGCAAGCTAGCAGCTAGCGCTAGCTTAGCCTTTCACCAAACGAGCTAGCCGTTATGTTTCGCTTCTCAGCGGGATTCGAACGAACACGATAGAACAGGCTTTCGAACAACGAGCTACCAATGAAAACCTGGTGTTAACATGCGATATTCATACATTCGAGGTTATTGCACTTACGATTGCGGTGACTTTTAATCCTACTGTTTTTTCTTCTTCTCGCTCGCTCTGTGGACGATTCAGCCTCCGTCCTCCGTCTCACTCAGCGTATCGTTCAGGGCAGTACCACTTCCGCTACACGGGCACTTCTGTTTCCTCTTTTCTCACCGCACATCTGCCTTACGTAATGCAGCCGCTGCTCACACGGTAAAGACAAGCAGTGGAACCAAGCGTATTTCTTTTATCCAGAATTAATTCAACTGTTGCATACTCTTGCATTACATTGCTACAGTATTGACACATATATGCATTCAGCTTATATATGTATACAAGCTAAATGTATATGTGAAGGTCGCCAACTGGATGAGTTTGTGATTTAGTACTCAGCCAAAATAAACATTATCCACACGACGGGGGACCTCTTTACCATTTAAATAGGTTACAAGACCATAGACATGTATGATCAGATAATTGGAGGCTCATGTGGGTTTAAATTAAAACAAAGAAACCAAATAATACTTTCCATATTGATGATCAAAGGTCAAGGTCAGCGTTTTTCTCAAGGGCACTTGAGCGAGTCAAGATTTTAATGAGTGCAGGCGCTTGCTTGAACCTGATAACCAAACTGAGGACTGACAGCAGGTTAATAACAGCAGATATAAACATAAATGTAAATTTTCTATATATGTAAAAAAAAAAAAAAATATTGTGCAATATTAGCAACACTGATTTGGTATCACCACCTTTATTCTGCAACACAGTGTGAACTCTCTTTGAAAAGCTTTCTTTAAGTAGTTTTCAGGAATAGTTTTACAGGCTTCTTGATGGACATTCAGAGCTCTTCTTTGGATGCTGACGGCCTCATCCTCCATTCTGTCCAGGTGATCCCACACTGCTTCAGTAATGTTGATGAAAACAATAATGTTTTCATCTTCTACATATTTTTAAACCAATTATAAGTGTTAATAAAGTCAATGTCAACACAACAGCATAACCAGTCTTTTTATTTTCACGGCAAAATAGTATTTATTATTCTTAGTTGCACTCCTGTTTCCTCTATTTGCTCACACTCCACCTTCAGTGGCTCTGTGTGTACATCTCCACCCTTCTTAAGTCATATAAGATCATTTTTGTCCCAACTCCAGTAGAAACTGAGGTCAGGCTGTGTTGCATAAGTGCACTTAAAAATGCAATTTTAGTAATACTTTTTCTATTAAATCATTATGCAGATAATTGCATCTCTAACATGTTTTTTTTCTATTAACTGATGTTCTGATTACTAAATTGTTAAGGCCTGTCACCCCATTGTGTACCTGTGTGTGTGTGTGTGTGTGTGTGTGTGTGTGTGTGTGTGTGTGTGTGTGTGTGTGTGTATCTACAGCAATCTCATTTTACGTGTCAAATTAAAATTTGCAAATCTTTGCTCAATGAAAAAAAAGGAATGAATTAATCCCATTTTTTCTAATCATTATAAAGCAAGAGCAACAGCAAGTGTCAAGGTTTAAGCTCACATGGGGCTATGTCATATGTGTTTTAAAGCTCTGCAAATAATTAAAACAATTGTCTTTTGTAAATGCTCAAAACAAAATAATTAATAAAACCATTCAAATCAGTAGAGCAACATGAGTAAAAGCAAATATCAAAACTTAGTTTTATTAAAAAAACAAAGAATTAATCGTTTTCTGGGGGGGGGGGCAGAGAGTAGGTTCTGATTTGAAGAACCTGGCTGTTCATGGTTTTAGGAGGACTGATCTGCTGTATGCTTTATTTGGACCTTAGAATAATGTGGAGAGTCTGATCTATTGGAAGTTAGTAAATGATGGAACAATAACTATCAAACTATGTGAAAGGGTGAGACTGTAGTTAAGGCAAGCTGTTGTGATCAAACAATCAATAGAACTGACCGGGACACGTTTTAGTGGACAGGCACAGGACAATAACCTCAACCATAGCAGTTATTCAGAAAGAGAGTCACTTCTGATAAAGAAGCAGTCCAAATGGATGGAAAACAATCCAAGTAAAAAGATACTCAACAGTTTGCTCTCTCTGCTTCACTGCTGGTAAATCAATCAGTTTTTCAAATTTAATACCTTCATCCAGTACCAAGCTGTTCCCCCAGTAACAGCAGTGACACCAACAGAATTTAACTGTTTCATGCATTGGGTTTACTCAATGGTTTTCTTATGATCCAAAGTTTTCATCACTTACATCCCCATCGAGCTTAAATGCTCATCTGTTGGACAGAAATAAGGCGACACAATCTTAAAGAGTGACCCGGACCAGTCGATGTGACACAAACACAGCATGTAGTGAGTTAAAACTAGTTTCCTTTTCTTACTCAGCAGTATGCTGGCAGCTTAATAAAAGTGGATGGAAAATTTTCCTTCTCAGATGTACACCAGATCTCAGCCTAGCAGACAGCTCTGTCCTCCTCTCTCCAGCCACTGAGGCACAATGATACCATTAAGGATTTTAATTTTCACATATGTAATGCTCCCATGGATAGTGTCTTCTGCAGCAAAGGGTGAATACATGGAAGCAAGAACACCTGCAGTAAGAAAGCTTTGGGGGGAGGTTCAAAACTATCTTCAAGGACGATATGCACAAAAGTGAGAGCTGACTGAGAGGATTTCTTCTTTTTGCAGAAAGCTACGGTACGTGCGTCGGACTATGGCGTCCTGCAAGACACAGATACTGATGGTGGAGTACCTTCAAAAGCAGAAGGTAAGGTTTATTAAAACAAATAAATAGTTTTCCACAACTCTTTCAAAGCTGATTATGCAACACTTGCAAAGGCATTCTTCCACATTTTCGTGAATGCAGCTAAAGCTCATGTTACGTAATAATGGGACCGATCAAGTGTCCTCGGCTAAACTAGGTGCAGTGCATTTTCAGCTGCACAGTCACACTGCAAAGTGACAAATGCATCTTTAAAAAAACAACAAATTAGACAATGACGAAAAGAAATTATTAAAAACAAATGAACATGATTAGAAACCTAATGAGAATTATTAAAAAAAAATGCATACACAACTGTTTCTAGTTTAGTTGCAGCTAATTAAAGGACCTGTGTGTTCTCCACATTTATTTTTGTTTTGCTGGATCTTTGTTTTTTTTCTTTTGTTTTGAGAAGCGTATTTTCTCTGTGGTGAGATATGTAAATTATGCCGTATGATGAAAAGATGTGTGATCATTTCAGTTTTGCCAACATGTCTACTGTGCGTTTGTCTGAGTGGATCAGTTTACTGCGAGGACGTGTCCCCTGACATGTCAGCCGTGCCAACGCTGCCAAAGGAAACGGCGTATCTCTATGCTCGCTTCAACAAAATCACAAAAATACACAGGGAAGACTTTGCAGACACGGGTAAAACAATACTAATAATTTTTAAAATCCTTTGAAGTATTCTTCTCTTCAGTGAATGCCATTTTTAAGTTTTTACTTCCATTATTTGCATTTTTCAGCTACTTTAAGAAGAATCGACTTGTCTGGGAATCTCATCTCTGAGATAGAAGACGGATCTTTCTCCAAACTTCCCAATCTTGAGGAGCTCAAACTTGCAGAAAACAGATTGACCAAACTTCCCATGCTGCCATCCAAGCTAGTAACTTTTAATGCCAATTTCAACAGGCTTAAAACCCAGGGTGTAAAGGCAAATGCTTTTAAAGTAAGTTGGCAAGTGAATGCATCATGTTAAACCCCTGCAGAAATCATCATCGCCTGTTAAATAGTGGCCTTGTGTTGTTGCAGAAACTCACGAGACTGGCATACCTTTACCTTGGAGACAATGAACTGACAGCCGTCCCCCATCTTCCAGAGTCTCTTTACGTTGTTCATCTGCATGTAAGTTCATCTGTTATTTATTTTGAAAAAACGAACAAAAAAACTCTGCAGAAGAAATGAAATTTGTTTTCTGTCTAGAAGTTGTAGCCAAGGTTGTGTTCTTGAATTGATCTCCTGCAGAACAACAACATCTCAACAATAACAGATGAGACATTCTGCAAAGGAAACACAAGCCACTACATTCGGACCAACATGTACGAGGTGAGACTGGATGGGAACCCCCTGAAGCTGTCGGAGCACCCTAACAGCTTCATCTGTCTGCAGTCTCTCCCTATTGGCCGGTACAAGTGAAACACAAAAAGAAACTGAGGCAGACTTTGTGAATCAGTTCTAGAGCCCGACCAATATAGGATTTTTAAAACCGATACCAATATTTGGATATTTAAAAATCTGATATATCGGCCGATATTTTTTTTCCTTTTGGGCAGACAAAACAAAGATTTCCCTGGCATTTCTTATATCTAGTTATTCATGAGTCCGTACTAAGGTAATGTGACAAAGTTGTGGATTTACACTTTGCCCAACTCCATTCAAATCAGCTGGCTGTTGTGTTCATCGCATTTCGAACATATGCTGCCAACAGGAAAGTTGCGGTGTGTCCTCTGATGGCCAAGCTATGCAACATCATAATGCCTCTTCTTTACTTGTTAATGAAATCGTTATGGACGTATCTGCAGATAGCCAATATCGGCTGATAATATCGGCTGGCCGATATATCGGTCGGGCTCTAGTGAGTTCTTGGTAAAGTGAAGGAGAGTGGGATTAAGATGCACAGTTAGTGCACTGAAAAAAATAGAAATAATGAAAAATAAAGTTCTTAAGTGACATTTTTATAGTGATATATATATATATATATATATATCACACAGTTGAAAACTTACATAATTAGAAATCTTTTATAACAAAAAGATTTGATCGACAAATGAAACAGTGTGTTTTTTGTTTAAAAGCAATATCCAAAATAAAAACACCTTTAGTCATTTTTTTAGTTGGTACATGGCAAAGATGGTTTCTCTTTTTTAATTTTTTTATATGAGGCATTACAATGATGAGATCTCAATATGGTTTTCACAAGCAAATAATGCCTTTGTCAATATTATTTTCATCTTTCTGAAACTGATGCTTCTACCCTGTTGCTTTATACTGCAGTGCTGCAAATGAAGACTATACAAATAATAAAACCTGCATGTTGGAAGTCATTGCACCATCAGCTTTTCACTCGTTTCTTTAGCAGCATTCATAATTGCATGGGTGTCCCACAGTGTCTTTAGATGACGTGTCAAGTCCTCATTTAATCCAATCATCATCTTTCACTTGGCTGGAGACTGATTGAGAACTATCAATCCATCTGCTATCTTCCGCTGGTACTCTCGTTCTGACTGTTTTCTTCTGTAGACATCATCTGGAAAGAAAACAGATTCAAAAGACTGAAATGTGGCTCCAGTAAAAACTGCACAGAGAAAGCATTCTGGATACTTGACACTGATGTCTAACTGAAAATGTGCCAACTATCAGTTTATGTGTCACGGTAAGAAACACACTGGTTTATGCTACTAAACTGTCAGTGTCAAAGTGAGCATGCACAGCAGATATTTTGGCTTGCTGAAGAAGGAAAGAAAAACACATGTAACCACATAACATTAATAATGAGTGCATACCACTCAGGTGGGGCAGTTCCAGGGTTCTGGATTTTAAAAAATCCCCGCAAAAAAGAAAACCCCAACCTTTTTTTTTGCTGCTGGATAATAAAAACAGACATTTTCACTTGCAGAGGCAGGGGGAAAAAAGTTGGTGTTTCTTTTTTCCCTCTGCTACTGCAAGTGAAAATGTCTGTTTTTATTATCCAGCAGAATTTCTAGGCAATCTGGGCAATATCTAATATCTATAACAAAATGACTGCCAAGCTGACAAACGGCACAGGGAATAGTTTTTTTCTCCTCAGTAGAGAAAAACACTTCTTTTGTCCCCAAATGGCCTCTCAATATCACAGGATAATATGTGCAGGGTGGATTTTTTTTTTCTAAACACAAGAGGATTTAAGCCCTTTTTAGTTCTGACAGCACATCTGGAATAATGAGAAATGGGTTTAGTGAGAGTAAAACCACACTGGAGTCCTTTTTCTTTTCAGTCTTTGAGTGACCCCGCTCACTCCATCTCTAGCATTGTGACAAATGCTCCCTGCTTTCATGCATTCATTGGATGGTTCATTTTCTTCAGCTAGAAAATAGTTTCCCCCTATAACTAACTAACCTACGTAACTCTACCTGGACATATTATAAATTAAATGTTAGCAAAAAAAAAAACAAAACAAAAAAAACCAGTTTGCACCATTAGATCATAACATTTTTGCACTCACCCAGATATTTACTGACAACTTCCATGTTTTGTGTATATATCAATAACACAGCAACATGTGCATCAGCATTTTTTCAGTCTTTGAGTGGTATTTAGCCTGTTTTTCCAACTTGAGTGGGTGTTCGTATAAATTTTTCCAGGTGGAAACTTGTTTTTCCAGTGATTCTGACACCACATGTATACTCCTTCGTTCTTTCAAGTGCATTTGTTAGTTAACCACTGTACTCAAGTACTTAACTAGACCACTTACAACATTACTACATTTCAAAGGGACACACAGAGTATTACATGTATTTGATGGATGGTTACTAGTTACTTAAAGATTAATATTTCACAAACAAAGTTATTTATTTAAAAAAAAAGAAGTTTATATACTAAGTGGTTTTAAATAGCTCCCAGATATAACATTACAACACTGCTTCTACATTAATAACTTATGGTTACAATAATTACTGGAGCCTGTCCTAGTTGTCATAAGGCACGAGGCGGAGTACACCCTGGACAGGTCGCCAATCTATTGCAGATTAACATATACAGACAGACAACTGTTAACACCTACAGCTAATGTAGAATCACCATTTAACCTAACACACGTGTCTTTGGACTGCGGGAGGAAGCTGAGGTACACACAGGGAAGTACCTCACAAGCTCCGAAATGTGAGGATTTCTTGTTTATATGATTGTAAACATAAAGGTTCCAATCAACCGGCCAACTGGGGCCTTTCAGTGTGGAGTCTGCAGTGTGGTGCCTGTGTGTTTACTCTGACCTCCTCCCACACTCCAAAGACATTCACATTAGGTTAACTGGTGGTTGTGTGAATGTGAGCCACTCTGTCTCCGTGTCTGTAAGCCCTGCAAAAGACTGGCAACCTGGATGGATTTGGCCCAGTAGGATTCCCTGGTAGAAGATGGGCCTCGCATCAAAATATAGGTCAAATGGCCTAATTTGGTTTGAGTAGCCATCTATCCAACAAGGTGAGCAAACCCTTTTAAAGTTTGCTTAAAAAACACTTAATCTTTAGTGAATTAACAGAAAACTGATTGCAGATGCCGGTTTCTATTATTCTATGTCACAGACATTAAATTGGTGCCATTTGTTCTACGACATAGTTATCCCCAGTAATTTGGGATAATTATTCCATAATATTGGTGTTCAAACTTGTTGTGTATGTTTTTCAGCTCTGAGAATGTAATGTTGGCCTCTTCTCCTCCTTCTGAATTCATGAAAGCTCAAAAATGCCTCCCATTGGGAGGACCTACAGACTCGCAGTTTTCATACTGTTAACATATAATAACATTGATAAAAATCATCTGATTCTGATGGGATCACATGGGAACTCTTCTCTGATTAGCCTGCTTTTAGACTGCTTTTAGACCCGTTTGAAAAGGTCGAAAAAGTGTTGGTACACACTGTAGGTACCTACAACTATCTACAGTAACTACTGACTGTAGTCACCCTCTCTGTGTGTCAGATCACTATAAACTCGAGGTAAACACGTGTATGAGACCACTGACCACAAGCATTGGAGTAGTTTCCCAAACCGGTAGCTAACACATAACCAAAATTTAAAGCTCTAGAAAGAAGAGCACACTGGCGCCTTTTATTTGTCCTTTAACATTTGCTAGGTCAGCTAACACAGCTAGCCTAACTTATTAAAACTAGCTAACTTATCTATTAAATAGATACTCAACGTGTCGGTTAGACTAGCTGAGTGAACCCATGGCTTACACTTACAGAAAGTCTCTTGTCCTATCCTCACGTTGATCATGATCCACTCCATGATTCCTCCGATACAGAAGAAGATTGGAAGGAACCTGTACGCACCGAGGCGACGTTTCCCCGGGACAATGTTCAATAAGTCTTTTATGGTTTTACTCCTGTGAAACATCCCGACACAAAAACTGTGTCCCAACAAACAGTTCCACGGCGCCCCAGAGAAACTCTGAAGGTGAACTGCTAAGGAACAGCGTGGGTAAGTAAGAGCAGCACGTCCTTAGCAAATGTTATGAGAGCAACGGACGTGCTAAGTCGGGTGCGTTCGTTTTGTGAACTGGCTTAAACAAAACGGGCGGAACGCTCAAGGATCTACAGACTAACTGAGAGCAGCTCGAGGATTTGTAAGAAAACCAACGCACCCAAGAAGAGTCGTAACATCCGGGTGGTATCGGTGTATGTCAAGTGGCGATATTCTGCTCCTTTATGCATAACATGACAGAAAAATACACAATGGGTGTAATATCTAACTATATATTATTGTTTACGTTGCTTTTTACGCATTCCCTGAAACTTTTGGAAACGACCTCCGATTCATACCTGAGAATGAAAATGGACTATTTTTTGTTTGTTTGATGTTGAATCTGAATAAATACAGGGCAGGAAAGGAATCAGTCTTGTATTTGTAGCAAAGAAAAGCTGCAGTTACGCCTGTACAAAATTACATGGCCTTTTTGTACTAAAGCTTTTGGTCTCACAAACATTGAGAATTAATGCCAAATATTCAGCTGTTTGTTAATGGCAAAAAGCCCCCCAAACACATCCATCTCTATCCAGGCACTGCTACAGTCTCTATTTTCATTCACGTCTTTCACTTTTTTGGATTTGAAGTCTATAGCTAAGGGGACTGAGGACGGCTGAGTATTATAGAGGTTCAGCAAAATTAAGACTATAAGGGGAGAGGCGCACGCTACGACACACATTTAGTTAATAAAATATTAAAACCTCTTTTTTTAAAAATCTGTGTATAGGCTACACATTTTTACAATTGACACCATGATAAATTAAAAATATTATGTAAAAAAACTGTTCTTTTCTACAAATGTTCATTGACACTCTATGATACCATACACTTACATCATCCCATCTGTGCTTTACCAGATGGGATGATGATTATTATTACTACTACAACAGTATCACTTGTTATTTATTCTCTTATCACTTGTCATGAACACTGTGTCCTTTTCTGCCTGTTTGCACTAATGCACATACTGACAGTTCTAATCTGTATCTTGTTTTTTTTTTTACTGCAAGTCTGCACACATTGTTTCTGTTTCTCCTCCTGTTTCTATTCCTATTGCATTGAGGATGCAAAAGGCACAAGCACTTCCCTTCAGGTTAATGAAGTTCTCATTGTATATTCATAGTAATCTAGTTTTTGGTCAAAACCACAGGGAGGCCAGTGGAGAGAAGTAAAAACAACAACAACAATAAAATGCCACCTGGTGTAGGCAAAAAATAAAATAAACATAAAACTTAATTTTATGATTATATCTCCTTATATTTTGGACCTGAAAATGTACATTAGACTGGTGAGAAAGACCTTGTTTTTCATGTTTTTAAGGAAATTGTACACTGTAAACCCAAAGAAATCAGCAGAATTTAAAAGTTGAAACTTATCACACCTCCAATATTTTGATTACATTTGACTAAAAAAAAGTAAAATGTTTAATAATTAAATTAAAAAATATTTAGCAAATCAACCCAAGTGACAAAAAGAGAGGGATGGTTTGGATATGTGCAGAGGTGGGATAGTGGATACAGTGGACAAAGGATCTTGAAGATTGAGTTCTAAGGCAGGAGAAAAGAAAGAGCAAAGCAAAAAATTAAGAACACGTGGGCAAATGCTAGAATTCAAAATCTCAGTTTGATGTTAACGATAAAGCTCTGTCATTTGTGAATTTTAAAAATTTCAGCCAAAACTTACCTGTATCGTATTTGGAAAAAAAATCATCGGTCGAATAAGACTGCTGTCAAGTTTGGCGTAGAATATGTTGAGCATGCTCTGTTTGAACCTCTTTGAAGGTGGATCACTGAGTGCATTGAAAAAAAAGAAATGCATATAACTAAAAAACAAAAATAATTTGTTAAACCTTGCATAATGTTAGTGCAGGAAGAGCAACTGATAAAAGACAGACATTTTACTTTTACTCCAGTATCTTTTCTCAGAATCTAAACCAGTCCAGCTGTTATATCACACTAAAGAGTAATGTCGTTTATGTTTGGGGTCAAATCAACCCCAGTAATCAAACCCTTCCAAAGAGGTCTGCCATATAATTTAAATAAATTAGTAAAATTAAATTATATTTTTTTAAGTAGCAGGTACTTGTGAAATTGTTACATTACTTAATTTAAATACTTTGAGTATTTGGTTTTACAATCTACATAAAAAGAATATACAATTAAATCAAGATGGCTTGTTTTGTGAAGAAAATCAGTTTTTAAAAATATTTTTGCGAAACTATTGCACCTAATGTTAAATATAAACACGTTTTATTATTCAGATCAATCATTGTGTTTCATAGATGTTCTATTTCCTCCAAATAACAGCTATAGTGACCTTGTACACGACTGCACGGAGCCTTGATGTTAGAACTGACAAATTACATCAGATCTAAACAGTTAGAGTTAAAATGAGAAACTATGCAAATTTAATGAACTGAAATACACAGATGGGTTTATTTTGGCTGCGATGGCTGGAAACATTACTGGTGATATGAACAATAACAGTATGGTGTATTTTAAACGGCACACAGGAGATATGTACAATATACATACACAAAACAGTCAGACACATGCAACAACTACTGGGGGCTTCAGAAATAGTACCATACAAGGGGCTAGACCTAAGAGACTAATTTCAAGATCTACTAGAAACTGACCAGGAAGCTACTGAGCTAAGTAATTATTCATATTATTAGTATTATAAAAAGTATACTCCTGACATCTTACAAAAACATTTAGTGCTGTGTCTGGAGTCAATAATAATTTTAAATTGTGACCACATTACCTTCTACAGTTCTATTTTTTTTTTTTTTTTTTTTTAACAAATTGTGGCTTAACTTTGTATGAATGCATTTTTTTTTACTATTAAAGTACTCAGCGTAGGCAGACTCAAATCATACCTTCTTTATGACCTCATTTCTAAAGACTTTTTTTTTTTTTTTTTTAAGCCACCGTTATTCCTATAATAATTTACCCACATTATTTTAGTATAGGGACGATTCAATGTCCCTATATGTATAAAATTCCATGTTTCTATGGTACGCCTTGCACTCTAATAAACTTGTGTAGGGGTAGCACAGGTAAAGTTGTAGCCCCGAACAGGTGAATAAATCCAAATTCACATCTTCTTTGATTTTTGCTTTCTAGATTTTCCTTTTTTAAAATCATGTTTTGCGTAACATAAAAGACAAATCCAGCAGTAGTGACCCCTACAACAACTGTGCTACGTAAACTCAGTCTTCAACTTTATGAGCAGGTCTGCAGAAAGTCCAGTGATGCTCCACCGTGTTCTCATTGGCACGCTCACTCATGTGATGCACGCGTGTGTTCCGAATGGTGAAGCCCTGTTTCATTATGTAGTCCATCAGGTGAACCCTTAGGGACACCTCTTGGTGATAGTCACATGGTCCGAAGGTGAATGACACTTGGCAGTCTCTGGTGTCCATCATGTGTTTGTTCCACTTGGTGAAGTTGTTAGAAATGCCTTCTAGCAGGGCATGAACCTTAGTAGTTATGGTTAGCTGCGTGATGATAACAGCAACAGGGTTTGAGTACTTTGACAGTTTCCGAGTGCTGGAGAGCTCCACGACCTGCTCAAAGATGTCAGGAGGGTACAGCGGCTTTGGATCGTTAAGGCACTGGATCAAAGGTTCGATCTGGTAGAAGTCCGCCTCTTTCCTCAGGAGGTCCGTCTCTGTGAAGTCCACAGGAAGGGTAAGCTCAGATGTCCGCAGGAAGTTCAGGATGTACCGGAAAAGTGTTCCATCCCGGTCGATGAAGTAATTCCCTTGGGAATCGCGAGTTGTAGGGAAATCTCCTCGGAACATGGCTCCCAGCATGGAGTCTGGATAGCGCTGCAGCGTGGATAAACTGGTGGTGTATAGGTGGCCTCCCACGTTCAAGGTAACAGGAGTAGTCATCTAAAAGAAAAGAAAAACCTGTCACCCTCATGCTATTGGAACTATATATATATATATATATATATATATATAAAAAAAAAAACTTTACAATGAAAAAAATATGGTAAAACATAATCAGTGGACACAATACAAGTCATTGAATCTAAAGCCAAAAAAAAAAATCAAAAACCTTTTAAACATCAATCAGCAAAAAGGTCTCAGCATTGTAACTGATTAATGCAGGATTTGCTACCTTGTATTAGACTAAACTAGTTTTAGCTAAAGTGGCAACAGAGCAAATTTATTATGTGATTAATTTCATTGTCAGACACATGTCAGGTTTCTTAGGTGTCTCTTACCCTATGGCCCCAGTCTCCATTATCCATTTGTAGAAGAATAGCAGCTTGGTCAGAACCAAAATAGAGAGGGAACGAATGAGGATCGGCTCACTTTGATTTCACCTGTGAGAAAACAGTGATATTAACATGAGCTGTTAATATCTTCATATGCAGAACAAGACGGACACAGTCATGTACGCTAGGTTAAATGAGGTTTTTCAGTACAGACTTAAGCATCTGTGTGCATGCCTTGATTTATTTGAGTAAGGGTAAGCGTAAATAAACAGAGTGTGCTAAAGATTTGAGTGGTGTTATTTTCAATGTGACTTTACCCTCTTACTGTGAAGTCAGCAGCCTGGGATGTTAGTAGATGTTGGGACTCTTGTGATAAGATTTTATTAAATTTGCATTCAGGAACAGGTGGAGCTGAAGCTCTGAACCTTAATCCCAAAGCCAACATGGGAGTGAAGTGCTTTGTGTGCTCAGCACAAGTCTGAATTTCTAAGTATGGATTTTATTTAATTTAAAGAAAATAATCTCAAAAGCCACTTTAGATAAACACAAGATTACAGGCTTTTGTTTTAGCCTCCACAGTTACTCGTGATAGTTGATATACCTTACTAATCTGGCTGTTCTTTTGGAAATTCTGACATTCTTTTTTACATAGTTCTCCAGCTGTACCCAATCAAGGGTCAAGAATAACAGAAAAGGGAATATATGAATTCCTTTTTGAATATATGAATGCGCTATCAAAACAGTAATGTCCTTAAACCATCATTAAAGTAACATGATCAACTGGGGATTAAAGAAATACAAATGATAATAACAGATTCATTGA